>NW_013666717.1:33871-48550 GCF_000517525.1 Limulus polyphemus | reverse complement strand
ACGGTACAGCAGCAAGAAAATTTGGATTCTTATGTCAAGCAGTCATAAATCCGAACCTATTTTCTTAAGTATTGCTACAAACAATTTGAAAGATTTTAACTATATTTAAGTGTAAAGAGGTGTAAAATGTGTGTTTTTATAGTACCTATCAAGCAGAGACCAAACTTGGAAAAACAAAGTATACTATAGACACTTGATCTTCAAAATCTATTTCAGCATTATACTTCTATTCAAGGCTGAATATAGACTGTGTTGGTTTAAAACGTTTCGTTGCATGATATTTCCTAGAATTAGGATAGTTCGCCTGGCTTGTGGTCGTTTCATGAATATTTAAGTTCTGCTGTATAGCTTGTCAGAGACTTTGTTAGAATAAATATGTACAATTAGATATTCTTAGTGTTATCTATATACACCTTAATCATTTTAAAATAATGATAATAACATAAATTTATGATGAAACATTTTCTGGCAGACTAACACCGTATGATATTTTTTGAAATCAGTTCACGATATTTATGCCATAAACCAGATACAGTCTCTTACAGTAAACAAAGAGCCTAGCGTTGAGACAATTTTAGGCTCTTATTATGTCAGTGGAACTTAATGCTGAGGCTTTCAGAGACCTGAGGTAATGAGCCTATTCAGCACTCCTCATTACCCAATGTTAAGTAGCCTGATGAAGAGGCAATCATCGAAGACACTAACTAACTCATCGTGTATATACTGCAATTATACTTCCCACTATACAGCCACCATGAAGGCTTCTTCACCATTCATAAGCTAAATATCATTCAGCTTGTTTTCTCAACCACCAAGAAACATCAGGGTCATGTACACAGGAAAGTTGGCTAATTTCTGCTAAAGATTGTTATATTTCTCTCCCATTTGAATGTCATCTGTGGTATTACTCGATGCTGTATGGAACTGTGTTTTTGTATTATAAAATAGCTTGTTGTCTGTTTCGTTATTTTTAGTTTTTTTCTTCTGCGATAAATATTTTACTGCATATAATTATGTAAGTGCAGAACCATTGTGTTGTATTTGTGTACCCATGAATTATGAGACTGCAGTGTGATACATATTGCTGTGTGTAAATATGGTTATACGTAAGTATATACTCATGCTTGTTTTCCTTTGTATAAGGCCAAGTTGAAACAAGCATTAAACTCATTACCATTATTTTTCCATCTTCTGGAAATTTCCTTACACCAACCTTGTCCAGAGTTATTAGAGAGACAACAACAGATTATATTTTATTTTGCTTTCTTTGTAATTAAATCTGCAATTGGCAGTCAAAATTTAGCTTATGCGATTCCTATAAATTACGTAAAATGGCCCTGGTTAAATATTTTACATTTCCTGTTGAAATTTTCTTTGGTTTGGTTTTATTTTTGTTGATGTAATTCTGTTTATTAATTTTTGTATTGATAATTTTCAGTTGTTCCTTTCTGTTATTTCATTATTATTTTTTGGGAAACAGAATTGTATATTGTGGCTGTATAATGCAGTGTTCCGTATTTGGGTTCTTATCTATTATTTAGGCCAGGTAGCTGAGAATGTATTATTTCACTAACTCTTTCAGCTCTGTAGTTGTTATTCTTCATACCAAACTTCTAATATATCTAGTAAACATGGTAAAGTTCAATTAATGTGTTCATTTCACCTTACTGCAGTACTTAGTACTTTTAAAATAGTAAGTATACACTTTGGCAAACACTGTAGCAGCGACTCTATTGCCTGGGATTCTATCTTGTCTTAAACATATTTGTACTCAACAGAGGATAAGCTGAATTATTGACAACTGTATATCTATGTTGGTGTTGTACTAATTCAAATACTGGGCGTTTACTAGATTATCATTAGTTGTAGTCGCAAGTTCACCGATGGCTCACAATAGGGAGTAAGTGGAGAATCCTGTTGATTCATTTGTGTAACCTGAGGATTAGAAAAGGAGAGCTGAGACAGAAGTATTTAATGTAATGAAATGAGAAGTAAATTACTTGGCTTGGAGTCAAAGTATGCTTAAACAGGTCAAAATTGTTATTCATGATCAAACTATACAACAAAAATCTTGGCCATATACAATATTTCTGTACAAAGATCTTGAGACAATGTGGTCATAAAATGCCACATAAGAGATGAAAATTAATAGGTTCCGTGGTTAGTTTCACTCCATTGATGATTATTGTAGGTGGCTTGGTTCCATATACAAGGGTTTGGGTTTATTTTGAATTTCGCGCAAAGCTACAAAAGGACTATGTGTGCTAGTCGTCTCTAATTTAGCAGATAAAGACTAGAGGGAAGGCAGCTAGTCATCATCACCCACCGCCAACTCTTGAACTAATCTTTTACCAACGGATAGTGGGATTGACCATCACTTTATAACGCCCCCACGGCTGATAGGGCGTGCATGTTGGATGGGACGGGGATTCGAACCCGCGACTCGCAAGTTGCGAATCGAGCGCTCTAGCCACTTAGCTATGACAGGCTCCATATACAAGCGCTGCAATCCCAAACTCATTAGCTCATGTGGATTTAGGTACGATGACAAATCCTTTCATTCTGATATGAGCAAATTATTGCAAGCTTTCATTCAATGGATACTGTCAGTTTCAAAAACTTGTAGGTTAGAATATTGTTAGACTCATCCAAACTGTGAGATATTTTATGTTTTATTATGTCAAAGTTGTGAGTATTTCCTACGTAACCTGTAGAATTATGATGAAAAAAAGTAGAAAGGAGTGCCAACTGCTTTAGAAATATAGCAGAAACGTATTGAAAAGGTTTCAATAAAGAAGGCTAAGTGAGACCTATCAAACGTCTTCCTGAGAAGAACCTGTAAAAATGAAAGCAGACCTCAAACAGGCATAGGCCTTCCTCCAAGCCTCTTGAGATAGACAAAACTTAACGATGAAGTTGGAATGCATCCTATCATAGATCCAGACAGACACTTTGCATTGTATATAATGTAAATAGTTTATAATTTATTTCCTTTCTCAAAAGTTGCTTTATTTTATTGTTTTTATGGGTAGACGGTGAAAGACTTTTGAAAAGTCCTCATCTTAGAAGTTACCCTTCTTTTAATAAAGTTATACTATCTTTGTAAGATTTCACCCTTTTTCCACCGTGACTACACTGCCTAAATTATTGGTTGAAGAATAATGTAAGAATATGTTTTTTACAAGGTAGTCAACTTAGAAAGGCTGATGAGTGTTTACTGTCATAAAGCTTTGTCTGACTGACAGTGATACAGCAAGCAAGGGCGACATTGCGTTGCTAAAGTAGCCACCAGCAGTCTTGTCCAGAATGCTACTATTTGTGGTACTAAATCAAGTATTGTTTTACGTGCCAGTCTTTACACCAAGAAATATACAACGAGCTCTTATCCAATTAAGGACTAAAAAAATTTTTCCTTCTTGCTGTAGATAATTGACTGAACTTATGTAAACTCCCTCAATTAGCTATATTATTCATTTTCATCAGTGTTGATTGTCATTATACCATTCTTACCCTGCTCTCGTTGCTTCTTACCAAGGAAGATTGGACCACAAAGTTAGAAAAATAAAATGATGTGGACATCTACCTACACGTCACTGTAAACTGTAGTTCCTGTAGAGAAAAAAGCACCAATGAAACAAGACCTGGAGTTTTCAGCACCTAGGACAAACCAACGGCCAAAGTCATTGGCCAGCAAATGTTTTAACCAAAAACTGGAAAACATACTCATATATTTAATTATTTGTTCTCTGGAATGAATAAAAATCAAAGCTCACAAGCTTTCCCCGTTGCTTGTGTCATCAACTGAGACATAGACCCCAAACTTATGTAAATCTCTTTAGCAAACAGCAGGAAATAATGAGCAAGATGAATCCAACCTACTGCTATCGTTACCTCGATCTCAACACTAATTCTGGCTGTATATTCAAAGGAAAAATTGTTTATGATGCCACCAAAAACGCTACCAGAAGAATATAGACCAAACTATCATATAGTAGCAGGCAACCAGTAGTGTCAGCATTATCAGGTGCACCTAAGCACTCTTAGTTGCTTGAATTACGCTACTGTACTGCAGTAGGAGAATCGACAACGAAGTCATTCTCCAAGAGGAAATACCTAGCTCTGTAGAAGTCGAACACCCTACTAAGAGCTTGTAAAGATTAAAGCAGACCTGTGATGCCCTCCTCTAGGACTCCCGAAGTGGAGAATGATTAACAGCGACATTCGAAGGTTTTCTATCACAGATCCAGACAGGGTGAAGTGGGAACTTTTCCTGTATATAATGTAAATATGTTTTATTTATATTCAAAACTTTAATTGTTTTTTATGGTTATATTTCTACAGTTTTTATGTTACACGTTTCTGCAGGCATATTAATTTTCAGTAAATATGAAATCTTGTGTTTGTTTCTTTTGCGTTAAAGGTAAGGTATTCTGATCAAAGTATCAAAGCAAAGGTTTGTAGGTATTTATCTTCTGTGAACAAATATACGTTCTCTTTCCGCCTTCTTTGAAACAAACTCCAGGTTTTTTTTTAAATTATTGTTGCTCACTTCAACATCTGTTTGTGGTCTTAATTCAAACTGCCAAGATCTCTTAAGTTGCATTTGTTTACTCGAATTCAGTTTTAAGTTAATTGTTTTACTTCAGTCTCATCTGTTTGTCTGTTGTTTTGTTTATCATTCTTATTTCAGTTTATGATCAATTTTATATCTGGAATTCTTTTCAGCGCAGTGTAGAGAAAAAATAAACATACATTCAAAATTATTTTTTTATAAAAAACCACTTACCATTGGGGAAAAGTTCACCAGATGCACATTAGGGAGTACAAGTTCTGTTCAGGAAAGATTGTACATGGGAAGTATCAGTACGCAACTTAATTCTAATACAGAGGAAGGGCACGTTGTATAAAACCAATTTTGAATACGCAAACCTACAAGTTACATGAATAATCAACATAAAGTCTCGGTGGAACGGCATGTTTCAGAACTAGATTATAACATTGTTTGGCGTAACGTGATGCCACCGAAACTTCTCACTTCTTGGAAGGATACGTAACAGCGATTTCCGACGTAAGATATTCGTACACCTAGATCATAAAGATATGTTCAGAGTGGGGATGTAGAATTTCCAAGATGGGGATATCCATTGTACTTAATGGCATTGGGAAACAAAGGAATATGAATGAACTTCGGACACCAGGATCATCCAGAAAGAGACCTGTAACAAGTCGTATTTCAGCCGTTATAATGACATGAATTAGCCCCCAGTGGCACAACGGTATGTTTGCGGACTTACAACGCTAGAAACCAGGTTTCGATACCCATGGTGGGCATAGCACAGATAGCTCATTGTGTAGCTTTGTGCATAACTACAAACAAACTTCTACATTAAAAATACTTTTGGCCCGGCATGGCCAGGTGGTTAGGGCACTCGACTCGCAATCTGAGGGTCGCGGGTTCGAATCCCCGTCCCACCAAACATGCTCGCCCTTTCAGCCGTGGAGGTGTTATAATGTGACGGTCAATCCCACTATTCGTTGGTAAAAGAGTAGCCCAAGAGTTGGCGGTGGGTGATGATGACTAGCTGCCTTCCCTCTAGTCTTACACTGCTAACTTAGGGACGGCTAGCGCAGATAGCCCTCGTGCAGCTTTGCGCGAAATTCCAAAAAAAAAAACAACAACAAAAGACATGAATTAATTTTAATTGAGGAGTAAAGGTTATTTGAGAAGTCGTATTTTTCATAAACACATTACCTGTTTTTGATGACAGTGATGGAATATATGGCAAACATATTCTTTCCTTATTTCCCTTACTTATTGTCTGTAGTTTGGTACATTCATAAATTTGTAATTTATTACAATGTTTTTTATAGATCCTATCTATAATACCAGGTTCATAACCTCTATCAATTGCTATATATTTTAAATAATGCAATTCTAACATTAGATCTTCATTACATGAAGAGACATTAACGGCCCTATGAACAAGAAACGAAAATGAGGAACTCTTTTGTTTAGGATCGTCATCATATATTGTTTCTAAGTTCATTGTTAAAAATGTTCTTTCTTTAACAAATTCTCTCATATTTACAGTAAAAAATTCGTCTGAATTTATTAATGAAATTAAGAATATCATAGAGACAGTAGCCTCTACATGTAGGGATGGCCAAGGTATTCAATAGACATAATTCAAATATGCACGTTAAAAAAAATCAACAATGACAGAGAGTTTTACTTTAAAAGTTAATTGCCACTCACTTTCATTTGTTTCTATACCCAATAAGCCCCCAAAATAAGGCAAGAAACCATCGCTGAGATACCAAACCAGAAAGTGACCAACCCACCAAATTGTTCGTCTTTGTTCTTGTTGTTTCAGTTGAGATAACTCTATAACTACTTTATCACTAACAACAAGTTAAACCTAAATCCACTCTATGTATTTTGAGCAGTGTACGATGTCATTGCTTAGTCGTAATAGCTCGTATTAATTTTAAAAAATCATAATTCTAGTGTAAACCCCCTATATGTTAGCTTATTTTACAGAAATCCAATGTTCTTTTAAAAAGCTTATGTGCAAGGTGAAACAAGCATTGCCAACCAATAATGAATGAACATTAGATGAATGTAACTTGTAGAATAAACAATGTTTTATACACTATACAATCGGTGTCTTTAGGGAGCTAAGTCCTATATTATGTATTAAATGAAGGAGTAAAAAAGAAACCAACACACATAATATTAAACTTTATTACACACATTCATAGAATACACTAAATTTCAGTCAGGAGAAAAAGCAAAACAAGTAATAAAAACCTTTTGTAAAAGTAAAATGATGTAGGGATGGCAGTCCCAAAAAATATATGGTTGGTACACCTATACATCCCTACATGACTTTAAATATCAAAATTCAATATTAGACTGTAAAATGCATGCACGATTTTAATATTACTGCAGTTGGAAGTTATCTATTCCTGACTGTTGATATGCAGTTTGTTTATCATAATATCATGTTCATGTTAGTGTAGGCATCAATGTAGTGTAACTAAGAGCCTAGGACTTACGTACAAGAAAAGTAAGTTGAGTCAAAACATGTCTTGATTATTACAGACTCTCACAACGAGGTCGGTCGAATTGACACACCTCGTAACCATTTTGTACTCGAGCATTTTACAGTGTAAAATTTTAGTTTAATATTGAAAGTCATGTACGGATGATCTATACATAGCTGTATCATCCCCATATTCTTGTTTGCATCCTTTTTTGTAATGCCATCCCTACGTTATTTTACATTTACGAAATATTTTTTATTACCTGTTAATATAGAAGAAAATGACCGATTAGTCTCGTTTCATGTAGTATCATTGTTCACAAATGTGCCAATAGAAGAAGTATTGTGTTTTTTCGAAACTAGGTTACTAGTCAGTAAACTTATGTGAATGACGCACTTCTGGTGTGGTGATATGGCAATGACACGTTAATTGATTTACACAAACATCTTAATTCTATCAGCCCCATAATACAGTTCGCTTTAGAAGTTGAAGAAGAGGATTGTTTGAATTTTTTGGGATGTTTCTATAAAAAAGACAGGGTGGCTTTCTGCTACATCGGTATAAAGGAAGCAATTCTCAGTTGCCGTACCACCACATGCAAGATCGTGTCACCCATTACCACAACAAATGTTCCCATTTTTGTTTCTTGTTCATAGGGCCGTTAATGTCTCTTCATGTAATGAAGATCAAATGTTAGAATTGAATTATTTAAAATATATAGTCATTCATAGAGGTTATAAACCTGATATTATAGATAGTATCTATTAAAAACAAGGTAATGTGTTCAAGAAAAATACGACTTCTCAAATAACCTTTACTCCTCAATTAAAATATATTAATATCATAATGGTGTTAAAGAGAAAATTGAAGTAAAGGATAGATGTGGAAAATATATATTTTTGGTAGTTGTGGTTTAAACTATATCGGACAGACAAGCAGAAATTTGAAATTTTGAATTAAAGAACACAAAAATGCCGTTTGGATTTATGTACAAATACTTAAAGAAGTAAAGTCAAAAATGAATTACATATAACAGAATCATTAGACATTACTAAAGATAAAATGATTTTGAATAGAGTTTTATGTCCTGTGCCACGGAAGTGAATTTCTGGAAATCAATTTTGTAAATGGCGCCACTGTACAATATGCAAATTGTACATGCACTTTTACTGTTGAATATATAAATGAATTTCCTATGTTTCTCTTATTAAGCATTTTTAGAAAACATCGGAGTTGTCAATTGATTTTATCAAACAAGACTTCAATAATCTCTAAAAATACCTTATAGAAAATGTCTAACCAATTTTTAATATATGAAAGTTCTTCCTCGTTTATATGAGTTTCCTCGGACTAATTACCTGGAACTGTATTTTCTGTAATCTTTATTTCGGTATTTACATGGAAATATAGCTTTTACTTAGATTTTACGATAGGTGAAACCGGCAAGATATACAGTTGTATTTTTGCGTTTGTGAAACTGTGTTGTTTTATGTTGAACGTCAGTTTGATTTCCTTAGTTCTTGTCTTAGTTTTTGTCCTATTCTAGGTTTTATACTTGGTCCCTTGGTTCAGTAGCAGTAAATATAAGTACTTATTGTTGTTTCTTTTACATTAAAGTTAAGATATTCTGACCAAAGGATCAAAGCTGAGGTTTGTACGTACTTATCTTCTGGGAACTAAAACCTTATCTTGTCGCATTCTTTAGAGAGTTTATATTTTTATTTATTTATTACATTATTGTTGCTCATTTCAACATCTTCATAGCTCCCACCATACTACTTTTCTGGCTCTTTAGCTTCATATGTTGCTTTACTTCTGAATTTACCCCCAGACAATGAATCAGAGCAATTATAGCTTATCCACACAAATCCTCAAACACTCGAGTAACTTGTAGGTTCGCTTGCGATTTCAAGAAATATTTTTTTTGAACTTCAGCAGATATTGACCTGATGTCACTTATTTTTCCATTCTTTTTTATGTTGGGAACAACAATATCTTTGTTGGTTTGAAATTTGAGTGTGATATTCTTACATCAAAGTTACGCATTATTTGTTTGTTTTTTGAATTTCGCGCAAAGCTACACGAGGGCTATCTGCACTAGCCATCCCTAATTTAGCAGTGTAAGACTAGAGGGAAGGCAGCTAGTCATCACCACCCACCGCCAACTCTTGGGCTACTCTTTTACCAACGAATAGTGGGATTGACCGTCACTTTATAACCCCCCCCCCCCAAGGCTGAAAGGGCGAGCATGTTTGGTGTGACGGGTATTCGAACCTGCGACCCTCAGATTGCGAGTCGAGCGCTCTAACCACTTGGCCATGCCGGGCCAGTTACGCATTAACCCTTCTGTCAGCTCGTGATTATGTCTCTGCATAGTAAAGAGTAATGAAGCGACTCACTTATAGGAAAAAATCTTAATTTTCTTTGTTTTAAAATATGTTAACATTAGAAAACCAAACAAGTACAAGTAATGCTAGATACGCGTCCATAAAAGAGAAATACCATCTGACCACTTAAAACAAGGTTTTCCTTTAATAATAAAATAAGATATAACTTGTCGGAAAACCAATGCATTTTAGCACGTCAAATAACTTGTAGGGAAAAGGCAAAAGAAAACATTAAGTAAAATTTATAACTAGAAAATAAGAACACGTTATAACTGGTGCAGACATACTAACATGTACGTGACCCGTAAAGAAATACTGACATGTAATAAATAACAGGCAGAAAAGTAGGGAACTCAAAGAAAATAGAAAATAAGTACTATATATACCTAAAACAAATAACTGGCGTGGAAATATTAATAGGGAAGGTAATTTGTAGACTACAAATATTAAATAAGTGGTAGGAACATATCTTGTGGAGAAATGCCAAAAGGAAATTTGCATCCTGTTAGGAAGTACTCACAGAAGCAGCATATCTTGTGGAGAAATGTGGGGAAGTACTCACAGAAGCAGCATACATTGTGGAGAAATGCCAACAGAAATTGCATCCTGTGGGGAAGTACTCACAGAAGCAGAATATCTTGTGGAGAGGATGCAATCTTTCTGTTGGCATTTATATGCTGCTTCTGTGAGTACTTCCTCAGCTTGTGGAGTAATGCCAACAGAAATTGCATCCTGTGGGGAAGTACTCACAGAAGCAGCATATCTTGTGGAGAAATGCCAACAGAAAGATTGCATCCTGTTAGGAAGTACTCACAGAAGCAGCATATCTTGTGGAGAAATGCCAACAGAAAGATTGCATCCTGTGGGGAAGTACTCACAGAAGCATCATATATTGTGGAGAAATGCCAACAGAAAGATTGTATCCTGTGGGGAAGTACTCACAGAAGCAGCATATCTTGTGGAAAAATGCCAACAGAAAGACTGCATCCTGTGGGGAAGTACTGAAGTACAAGAAAAATCTGTGTCCGGGAATACAAGACTATAGAAGGAAAATACGAAAGTAAAAATAGATAATACGTGTACATGGTACAAAGACTAATATAAGTACACAAAAAATAAATATAAAATATGTGTGCCGTATAACCTAACTAATATGATGCTTATGTGTGTACTAAAAATAATACAAGACAAGTATACAGTATAATAAAATGAACCGAGCAATACATGTACATACTAAAATAACTAATGCAAAACATGTACTTTGTAAAATAGGTTTTGTGAAATACTGGTTTCTTTTGTGCAGAGATGAAAATGGTTTATCTGCGCTGTGTATGTTGCAGGGTTTGAGCCATGAATTCTAGTCATATAAGCCGTTGATCTTACTGGAAATACGTGTCGGTATCTAAAGTTGGGCAACTTGTAAAATAAGCAATTCACACGTTTATTCTATCAGTTAATCATTCTTATTGTATGCACTTCCATAGAAGTTTTGAATGTCCCGCCACCCATTTGTGGGTGTGACATAATAGGAATGTAACGGGCAAACTGTAAAAATGTAAGTTTTTGATGTTCCGTCACATGTGTGTGTGTGTGTATGTGTGACTAATAAGGATGGATCGTGCAAACTGTAAGAATGTAAGTTCTGGATGATCTGTGTGTGTGCTTGTGACTAATAAGAATGGATCGTGCAACTTGTAAGAATGTAAGTTCTGGATGCCCGTCACCTGTGTGTGTGTTTGTGACTAATAAGGATGGATCGTGCATCTTGTAAGAATGTAAGTTCTGGATGCCCGTCACCTGTGAGTGGGTGTGAATTGTTTTAAAATGAACATTTTAAAATTATAATTTCGATATACTATTTCCTGTTTATGGGTGTTACATAATAAGAATGGTACGTGAACACTATAAAAATGTAACTTCTGTGTGCCCCATCACTTGTGTGGGTGTGACATAATAAGAATGATGCGTGCAAACTATAAAAAAGTATGTTCAGGATGTTCCGTCACCTGTTTGTGGGTGTGAATTAATAATAATGGTACGTAAAAACTGTAAAAATGTATGTTCTTGATGTCCCGTTTCCTGTGTGTGGGTGTGACTTAAAGAAGTGGTACGTGCAAACTGTAAAAATGTATGTTTTTGATGTTCCATCACCTGTGCGAGGGTGGGACATAATAAGAGTGATACGTGCAAATGTAAGCGCTGTTTAAAGCTGCATTCATTTAGACTCAAGTGCTGCTTATTTTCGGAATTAAGAAATCAAGTTTGTGTTTTTCTCTTGTTCATAATGGTGAATGCAATGAATCGGCATCATGGTCTAAAACGTACATCACCATGCGGATTCCTCCGTGTGTGACTTTTGTAGAATGTCCATTTTCTCGAGCTATCACATCTGGAGATGATTGCATGTGAAGTTTTTTTCTTGCTTTTTTTATGACTACATCTGGATCGGTCTAATGCATGTCACTGGCTTGTTTATTGATCCGCTGTCTCGGCTGTGAGGGGTGCAGTGACTAGTGAGTGGGCTACGGGAATGTCAGATTTTGGTTAATATTTGAGGTTAAAAATCCTCGAGTTTTGTAATTTGTAACAGAACAAACATTGCGCAAGTGGTTTTGACGACCAGAATAATGTCTTCTACACAGTTTTCACAATCAGGGAAAAAATACATTCAACCTTTTAATAGAAATCTTTGAAAACGGCGTACTTTATATAGAATTTCTGCAATATTTTTATTACCGCTTTGAAAATCTTTGCACATATTTGTAATAAATGAAAGTTACGCTGTGTATTCATGAAATAACCTCTACAGTATGTTAAGGACCAAGCGTTGCCTAGCATGCAGACTGTGAATCTGATAGTCAATGGCTGTCGTCTCGTTGCCGCAATACTGCTCTCCGCACTTTGGGGCCGTGGGTGTGTTATGAGAGTAACGGTCAAATCCTACTATTCGACTAAAGTAACCGAAGAATTGGCGATGGGTGCTGTTCACTGGCTGCCCTTCCTCTTTATCAGTTTAAAATTAGGGATGAATAGTGCAGGTCTACGTTTTTCATCTTTGCACAAATATCCAAAATAAACAAACAAAATTATTTGAACGTATTCGTTGTTCATTGTAATGTTTTTATTTTATTTGTGCAATTGGAATATTATTATTTTCGCAGTTGCTTTGATGTTTTATTATTTTAATTGCTCATTGAAATCATTATTATATTTACTGCATCTTCAAAACACTGTTAATTTATTTGTTCAATTGGAACATTATTATCTTTATTGTTCTTTTGACATTTTACTTGTTCAGTTGGAATATCATTATATTCCTTGTTCACTATAAATATCATTATCTTTATTGTTATTTTGACATTTTACTTGTTCAGTTGGAATATCATTATATTCCTTGTTATTTTATGTTAATTGTTCACTATAAATATCATTATCTTTATTGTTATTTTGCAACATAGATATTATTTGTGACTGTCTTAATTATCAAACCTACCTGTCCTTATAATATTAAAACTTCAGGTATATTTCGAAACTTTAACTATATGTAAAGTCCACTTTTGATTACAAATACCCTGAAATGTTGACGTTTTCGTGGTGGTAACCAATTTCAGACGATCCCAGTGCTTTCATTGGATTGTTTGGCCATAGAACTCTAGAAGCTGATATTTTAATATGTTGGCTATTATTTTCCAGGAGATACAGTGAAAGTTTTGTAATATCTTTGGGTAATTGGTAGAAACTAAGGAAGCTTCCTTTCTTTGTTCTCTGTTATCTGTGTATCTTAGTCTTTTTCTCAATCTTACTCAAGTTACAGTCTCCAGATAATGAAATTAAGTGAGAAGAATCGAGTATTGGTCAATGCAAAAGTCATTTGCTCATTGAAGCCTTGCAGTTATGTATTGTTTATCTATCTAAGATAGAATGTATTTGTTTCATTTATCTGCAAATTCTGACATCGGTGTAATTCTTGTTCTTCATTTCAACACTACTTTCTATCTTTCAACTTCGAAAATATTCGTCTTTCTTTCTTTTAACTAGTATACGTTTAGTCAATTCAGTTCTCGAATCTACATTTATTAGTGAAACGAAATTACCTTTTGAAACTTCTCTGAACAAAATAATCATTAGGTTGTAAAATAATAGTTTGGAGACACGAAAAGGATGCTAATGTGCAGGAAGATGCTAATTTCTTGACCACCAATACATCTGTATAGTGGTATTTTACAATTTGTATCTTATCTTTTCCAGTTTCTCTTATGTTTCTGCTTGAACTCTGAACCAGGCCTCACAATATCTACTCCTCAGACTCAACAAGACTACGAGATTCATTTAAGTGCTCTGATGAAGATTCTTTGTTTCACTTCTGCTTGAACTCTGAATCAGTTTCATTAATATCTGCTTCTCAGGCTCGCCAGGACTGCACTCGATTCATTGAGTACTTGGATGAAGATTCTTGATTTTCGCCTTTACTTCTGCTACACAATATCTGCTCCTCAGACTTAATAAGACTGTGTCCTATTCAGTTAATACCTTAAAGAAGGTTCTTTGAGGGATTGAAATGTTTGTTTGTTGTTAAACACAACGCTGAATAATTGGCTACCTTTCCTCTTCCCACCGCGGGTATCAAACCCAAATATTTGTCGTTATAAGCCCCCAACTTATCGCTGAGGGACTTATTAGATGTAATTTTCTCAGAATTGGTGCGTAGATTTGACACACTGGAAAAAAGGGTCATTTCTTTGACTGATTTTAAAATCTACTACAGATGAGGAACATTAATTCAGGCTATTTGTGTGAATGGATGACTTACGGCATTTGGGACATTACATACACATTCACATAGGAATCTATCTGCTATAGTGGTCATGAAAATTGCACTATAAGTACATTGCTACCTGGCCACGTTTAATATTGATTGACTTAGCCTTCGGAGACTCATACTCTTTCATTTCATTGTATTTGGTATCAGGCTACGGACAGGCTGAATTGGACAGGAAAGTCATTTTAAGACTGTCTTCTCTCACATGCAAAGGACTTTGTGAATTCTGTGATATGCTATTTGCCAGCAACTTACCTTTAAAAGACTGTATGATCTGCTTAAGAAGTTGTCTTGTGTTAATGTTTTGAAAAGAAAAGAAAAACACTTCAAGCTGCTACTTAAAATCTCTGAATATAAAAACTCAAACAGTAAAAGTATGTTTGATGTACACTGAGTGGTCACAAGTAAATAGACACCTAATTTTTT
>NW_013666717.1:31103-32871 GCF_000517525.1 Limulus polyphemus | reverse complement strand
TTTTGGAAGACCGTATTGTTCTCAGGCGAATCAAGATGCGCTCGATTTTCGGACAGAGGAAGGATATGGGTCTGGAGAATGCCTCACCAAGAGTTTTGGCTCAACAGATTGCAGCCAACTGTGAAGCATGGTGTCAGCGTGATGGTATGGGGAGCTGTTTGGGTTGGTGGGAGATCGAGCTTAGTGGAGTGCGTTGGCAACACAAATTTTGAGAAATACGTCGAAATATTGGAAGAAGGACTCTTGCCACTTTATTCCTCGGGTTTCGTGGACAAGAACACAACGTTGTTCCAGGAAGATGGAGCACCGTGTCACACTGCTACAAACACCCACAAGGAAGAAAATGGTATCCAGAAGTTGCCCTGGCCGAGCCAATCTCCTGACATGAACCCCATCGAAAACCTCTGCGCCATACTAGATCGGCAAGTCAAGAAACAACCCAAAAAAACCAACTTCGAAGAGCAATCTACTCCAAGTTTTGTAGCAAGAGTGGGCGAAAATCCAACAATCTAAAATTGACGAGATGATTCTCACGATGCCCCAAAGGATCGACGAACTCCACGAAGCGAAAGGAAGATCTACTAAATATTAATTAAATTATAAATATATAAATACACTTTAAAGTCCTCACTATCAGTTTTAACATTATCACCTAGCTGTTACTTATAAGCTTATCTATCAATTTATTTAATGAACTTCTTAACCTTGTAGTATTTACATCTGATTCTCTCCTTTATTTTCCTCGTTATCCATTTGTTCTTTTAGGGGCATTTCAAAATCTGTCACACGTCACCTTTTTTATCATCATTTCAATTCACTAATAATGAATCTTGTCTCATGGTCTCAAAATTGTCTTCCTGAAAATAATGAACTTAAACTTTATTTTTCTTGTAACAATTCATTAAAATCTAATTATGTAATAATCACTGTTCCCTTACTTCATTAGTTGTAACAATAACCTCTAAGGTGGTTAACAATAAATCTAAATTGGCATCCTTTCTGATTGGTTGCTTGATCTTTTGGTATAGAGAACCACTCTAAATCACTTGAAGAAACCTTTCTTCCTCACTTATTAGCTCCATACCATCCCAGTCAATGTATTGTTTAAAATTAGTCTCCCATAAGTATTGCATCAGAATTCTTTTAGTAACAACGCTAACCTATATATACAATTTCTCATTGGTATCATCGGTCTGTTCATGTGACCAATAACAATTAGTAACTTAAAGCTTTCTACTTTTGAAACTCTAGATTGTAACCCACATAGATTCAAAGCCTCTTAACTGTCTTTTGTTTTCATTTCTTCATTCTCAACTAGCTGTAGCTTATTCATTATATCAGAAAATCTGTCACCATAAAGTAAATTTACCCTAGGATTTAAAAAAATTACTATTCTTAATGTTCTCCAAATCTAACTAAGTTTCTGTAATTCTCATTATAATACAGTCTTCTATTTCAATTTGAGCCCTGAACTCACTTATTTTGTTTCCAATATTCCTAACATTAGAAGGTTTTTCTTCACTTTATTATGCTTATCTTTAAGTCAGATAGATTCTCTAAATCTCCTATTTCCAAAATATTTGTTGTCATAACTGTTCTATAAATTTGTTTATTTCTAATTTTCCATACTTCCTAACCACTATTGACGAAATTCTCTAGTATCCCCAAATACCCTGCTACTTAGGTTGCTTAATTAGGGTCGCGGGTTCGAATCCGCATCCCACCAAACATGCTCGCCCTTTCAGCCGTGGGGGCGTTATAATGTGAC
>NW_013666717.1:29191-30881 GCF_000517525.1 Limulus polyphemus | reverse complement strand
CAAACAAACAAACAAACAAACAAACAAGCTTAATTAGGGACCATCTCTAGAATATAACTTACCCTGTTCCTAATGTTCAATCAGCTCAACTGCAACTGCTAAACTAAACATATTCCTGATCATCTTTCTTTTAAGCCTTGGACCGTGCTGAGGGCCACATGCCTATTTCTATCCATAAACCACTAAAGGAGTTATTATTCTTTCTAAGCAGCTATTCCAATTTACAATTTCTAACATCATTTGCTCCTTGTTACTATAAATTAACCACGAACACGCTCTGGATCCTATACTTTAGAACCTGGCAAACAAGTTCTAATTCTAGTCTATCTGCGATTCACAATACAAATACTCTTTCAATATTCTTAACGATAGAATATCACTATCAGTGGTTCACTACCAGTGTAAATCTCTTTATCATCTCCTTCTTCCTCTTGCAAGTTGGCAAAGACTAAAACCTGTTTGAGACAGGTACCTGATTATTTTCTGAACCTGGCTGTTTTTTGTGCACCCTTTTCACTACCCCCCCCCCAAGCAAAATTTATCATGAAAACTATTTATACTTATTGTAGTCACTGGCTATTTGGTAACTAGTTAGTTCTGGCAAGACAGCTTTTGTGGATGCATATGAAAGTTGTGCAGTGTGTTGTAGAAACTTTCAATATCGTAGATGGATCTAGAATAAGCTGAAAGGCAATAGGAAACTATGGCTGATGACATAGAAGAAGATACCGACTTGATTTACCTAAGTCTAATAGCATAGAAAGCAGAACGTTAAGTATCTAAGATTAGTTGGATGAAGACATATACATATGAATTAGATGGAATCAGTGAGAACCAGCCACATAACACAAGGGAAATTATTGTTACTAGGAGTAACATTCAAGCTGTGGGAAAAGCCAGGATAGTTGAAGAAGTAACATCATTTAGATTCAATAAAACTCATGACAATTCTTTGTTAGATTTGCCCAAACTGTTACTTTTAAGTATATTTGCATTATAAACCCATCGATGGTGGTAGAAGGCACGGTATATGTAAACGACTCGCCTACTAATAAGAGAATCTTTTTATCATTTTAGAGCTGGGGACAGGAGCTGAGACATCGTTGAAAAACCTGTGAAATCGTTGCTGAATGGAAGGTTGTCACCATGCAAGTTGCTGATGGATTGACCATGTTCCATTCCTTTTGCTTAGTCGATTCCATACTTTTAATTTGTAAATGTCGTTTTTTTTCATTTACATTACGTGGTTTGTAGAAATGTTGTACTTGTCACCATGCAAGTTGCTGATGGATTGACCATGTTCCATTCCTTTTGCTTAGTCGGTTCCATACTTTTAATTTGTGAATGTCGTTTTTTTTTCATTTACTTTACGTGGTTTGTAGAAATGTTGTACAGAGTTTATACTGCACAGTTTGTTTACTCAATATACATTCACTGTGCACCGATTGCAGAATTATGCGATCTTTACCAACCATAGCCAAGTTACAATGCTGAGAAGATTCTCTGCATTCAGAACCTAAATAGCAATATTGTTCAGCACAGTTGTGACCCTATAATAATGTTAACATATTCAATATGGGGAGTGAGAGGTATTAGGTCGTCAAGAAATTAATGTCGCTTTTCTTCAGATGAAAAAAACCCGACAATTTATATATATCAAAACAAAACTTCTATCAAACGAAATAGTCTT
>NW_013666717.1:26424-28210 GCF_000517525.1 Limulus polyphemus | reverse complement strand
CCTAATAGATTGACCAGGAGTGCTTTTGTGCTTCCAGAGTTAGGAGGTAAGTGAAATAGCAGTAAATTGTGTAAGCCACTTCATCCACTAAATGTCATTGGCCTTAACATTTAATGTAGTTCCAGAACTTACAAGAAATAGCTCTGCTTTATGACATCCATCGTGAGTAACATTATTATGGGTGACGGCAGGCTTGGTAGACTGCTCAAATGTTATCTCAGTCAACCATGATAAATGACATTTTGGCCTATTACCTAAGAAAAATAATCATATCAATAGAGTTTCATAGAATTGACCAGCTATACTGTAATGTTTAATTATAACTGTAATAACAGTTACATTTATAACACTAACAACTTATAAAGACATATACTAAACATAGGTTTATCATTTCTTTTTTTTAGAACTGTGCGCAGCCCAGTTGTTAGCATACCGGGCTGTGAATCCGAGGTTCCATGGTTCAAGCCCTGTTACCATTCATCAAAATTATCAAGCTCATGCTTTGGAGTCATGGGTGTATTATAAGAGTAACGGTCACACCTAACTATTCGATTAGAGTAGCCCAAGAGTTTGTAGTGAGTGGTATTAACAAGCTGCCTATCCTCTAGCCTGTCACTTCAAAACTTAGGGACAGATAGGGCAGATAGCCCTTGATTATCTTGGCGCAAAATTCAACTATCAACAACACCATGTTTCTTTTCAAGTGAATGGCTGGAAAATTGATGTATAAACCAAATTTCCTGGATCATAAGTTTTCCGTAACCAGCGAGACGAGGGTTAGTAGAACATATAGTAGACCAATACCAAAGTAAGATCCAACCACCTTGCAGTCTTTTCTACTGAATGTTTTTTCAGCCACCTTCAACACTTCCAAAGATCCAACCATGGAGATATATATCTTTTGTGAGTATTAATTTTAGTTGAACAGTTAACTATTTATATTGTATTTTGCATTGTAAATTACCTTTGAATTACATTTACCTTGAGTATTAAGTTGATTTACGTTGCGTCTGGCTTGTATTCCAGACATTTTTTATGTTTTGGGGTTAGGATTTATGTAATTTTTGGATTCTTATTTATGCGTCTTCAAAGTCAAATTATTGTATCTTGAGATCAATTTGCATTTGACTATGTTTACATTTGGATTATTTTGACTGGTACGACAACATATTACGTAATTTTATCGCTTCACCGAACGAAATGTGTCGTCGGCAGTGGATGTGGCAGATGTAGAGTGGTCGACATATTATTACATATCATTCTTTGCCTTTACTCATAAACTCTTAGAAACAATCAGTTTAAATAATTGATCTGAAACAGAATTGGAGGAAATCATTCATTTTCTACATAAAAGACATAAGAAACCTCAGCAGTAATTAGTAGGATGAATTGAAGTATTGAAAGCATTTTCGTTTAGATTATTTTGCGTGTTTAATATGCTTTTAAATAACCTTGAAACTAACACGGCCATAAACACAAATAATATGGTGCATACATCTTTCATAAAAATGTCTTTTAAAATCCCTTGTACTTCCAAATAGCCCCCAGCAGTAATTCTAGGTTTAATAGTGTATTTCTGTATTTTTGTATTACTATATTATTTGTGAACTATTGTATCATAATGTAATAGTTCTGGTTAATGGAATTTGTAATTTATTTATTTTGATTTGTATTTTATGTAATCTGACTTAGATGAGGATGAGAGATCTTGTTTATTTTGATTTGTATTTTATGTAATCTGACTTAGATGAGGATGAGAGATCTTGTAGTTCTAAGTATCAAACTT
>NW_013666717.1:24343-25678 GCF_000517525.1 Limulus polyphemus | reverse complement strand
GATGAGAGATCTTGTTTATTTTGATTTGTATTTTATGTAATCTGACTTAGATGAGGATGAGAGATCTTGTTTATTTTGATTTGTATTTTATGTAATCTGACTTAGATGAGGATGAGAGATCTTGTAGTTCTAAGTATCAAACTTACCCTTCTATAACTTTATTCGTAAAATTGATTTCTAGGTAACTACTAATTTTAACCTATTTTTACAGTTTTGGTTTGTTAGGGTGATTTATACACACTGGTCATTTTCTAATGTCTAGGTTTGCGATTGATGGAAATCAGGGAGGTATCTCTTATTTGTTCTCAAGAAAATCAAACTGTATAAAGAAAATCGGATGTTAGAGAGTGTGGAATTTTTGACGCGTCTGCCAGTTATCAACCATTCTAAGTTACCTGTATTAAACGTAACTTTGTTACTGTGTATTGTTTGTACAACTAAGACAGGAAACAAAATAAATCATTTATTATTTTTGACTTTAACGCAAACTGGAGTATATTACGAGACATGTTTATAAAATATTTATATGAACTATTATTTTAATCTAAATTTTGGTTTAGTGAACTGGTAGGAAATCAATAGCGCCTGGCGAAGCTATAATAGCGAAATATTAAGCTAATACAGTTACATTCTGGAGATATAGATCGTTATTTTATTTACGAAAATAAATCATTTGTTGAATTGATTTGTAAATTCAAATGTATTTGTTCTTTTTTTTTTTTACAAATGTTTCACTTCAATACTGCCATCTACTTTGATTACCTTCATTTTCCTTTCTCACTAACGCCACATCTCAATTAAATCGACGAATCTCCTCTTGTAACAGGAATTATAGATAAATAGCTATATAAAGTCTCTACGTCATCTTTTCTTCACTGAAACTCATGTTTTGCTGTGAAAAAGAAATTCCCAAATCAGTTAACTTATCTGTTGGATCTTCTCTAAAAACGTGTTGATGTTGTTGTTTTTTTGGAACATTATTTATTTAATTGTTGATTTTTAATATTATTATGCTCATTGTTTTTCGCGACACCGTTTTCTTCAATATTCTTTTTAGCCTTTTTTGTTATAATTGTTTCTATTAAACAATATTTTTGGTCATTTGGAATCTTCATAATTTAATTTCTGTAATGCATATTGGTATATAGAAGACATTTTAATACTAGAAATAAAAGGCCTTATAACACCATAATAATACTTATTAATAACATAATAAAAGGCCTTATAACACCATACTGCTTTTTTATTTAATTAGACACTCGACACCATACTGCTTTTTTATTTAATTAGACACTCGACACCATACTGCTTTTTTATTTAATTAGACACTCGACA
>NW_013666717.1:21402-23668 GCF_000517525.1 Limulus polyphemus | reverse complement strand
ATTAGACACTCGACACCATACTGCTTTTTTTATTTAATTAGTCACTCGACACCATACTGCTTTTTTTATTTAATTAGTCACTCGACACCATACTAGTTCTTTTATTTAATCAGTCACTCGACACCATACTGCTTGTTTTATTTAATTAGTCACTCGACACCTTACTGCTTCTTTTATTTAATTAGTCACTCGACACCATACTGCTTTTTTATTTAATTAGTCACTCGACACCATACTGCTTTTTTATTTAATTAGAAACTCGACACCATACTGCTTTTTTTATTTAATTAGACACTCGACACCATACTGCTTGTTTTATTTAATTAGACACTCGACGTTTTGCTTTACAACTTCTTCAGGAGTGTTACACTAAAATGCAAACCGTAACTAACAATTTAGTGGAACGCTCCAGAAAAAGCACTAAAGTGAAACATATGGAATATTATTTCATTTGAAACGTTGTTGTCTTAATGTTTTGTTTAATCCCTATAATTCTCTTTAATTTTCGTTAAATTAAAAATATCTTAATTTCTCACTTAGAACGTTGTTATATTATTAACTTGGTTGAAAACTTTTCAGTCTTACTTTATAAATTAACATTTTAAACTACAGGCGGCGGTACATATTTGAAATGGGGGTACCAACGACTGGGGCACCTTATTTGCTATATTAACTGTGACAATTGAATTAAAACCTGAAACAATGATTTTTCATGATAGTTTGTTTGAAATTAAGCACAAAGCTACATAATGGGCACTGTCCATCATGGGTATCGAAACCCAGTTTCTAGCGTTGTAAATCCGTATACATGCCGCTGTGCAACTGGGGGGACACATATCTCTGCACTCCATTCAAAGGGGCACTTCACTACATGGTCAAAATTGAGGGCATGTGTCCCCAGAGCCCTTCGCCCGGTTCCAGCAGCTCTTTATGGTCATTTTCTGAAAATGACCATAATCAATTAATGATCTTTTGTGGTACGGACAATTAGAAAATGACCATAATCAATTAATGGTCTTTTGTGGTACGGACAAATAGAAAATGACCATAATCAATTAATGGTCTTTTGTTGTACAGACAATTAGAAAATGACCATAATCAATTAATGGTCTTTTGTGGTACGGACAATTAGGAAATGACCATAATCAATTAATGGTCTTTTGTGGTACGGACAAATTAATTGTCCGTACCACAAAAGACCATTAATTGATTATGGTCATTTTCTAATTGTCCGTACCACAAAAGACCATTAATTGATTATGGTCATTTTCTAATTGTCCGTACCACAAAAGACCATTAATTGATTATGGTCATTTTCTAATTGTCCGTACCACAAAAGACCATTAATTGATTATGGGCATTTTCTAATTGTCCGTACTACAAAAGACCATTAATTGATTATGGTCATTTCCTATTTGTCCGTACCACAAAAGACCATTAATTGATTGATTTACGTATGATGAATAAAAGGAATTGACACACAAAAAAATGACAATATTTACGAACAAAAAATTGTTAAAATCATGATTGTTTGATGGATGATCAGATACAGTTTTGCCATTTAGATTATTTACTATGTAGTAATTTATAACACTTAAAATTGGAACGACGGTTCAAGCGCTGCTCTCAGTTTTTAAAACTAAAAATATAAAATGAATGATGACTAATTACTCCCATCGAGGTCATACAAAGGAAGATTACGACACTAAATATTTGGTGACAGCTAAGTTCTGACGTCAAAATTGCATCAAGCTGTTTTCGCATTATGCTAGAGAAATAAGATATAAAAAATATCATTCAGAACTCTGTACAAACATATTCTCAGTTGAACAATCATATAGCATCCGAAAGTGCGTAAACAAATATTATATATATTTATATTATTCTGCTCTTTTGTCTTTTCCCACCTCTATTTCTATTTACCAATCCATTTTTATTTGTAGTCAATAACTATCGGCCTATTTACACGTTTTTATCTTCCTATATGGCTTGTTAACTGCCTTTTCTGTTTACTATCTATCTGTTGAGTGATTTATTAAATTTACTAAACGGCAAACTGCCTCTATCTGTTGTTCCTCTTTCTAACTATTTGTCGTTCATTCTGATATCTAGTTGTTTTCTAACAATCAATGTGTCGTTCATTCTGATATCTAGTTGTTTTCTAACAATCAATGTGTCGTTCATTCTGATATCTAGTTGTTTTCTAACAATCAATGTGTCGTTCATTCTGATATCTAGTTGTTTTCTAACAATCAATGTGTCGTTC
>NW_013666717.1:8006-20688 GCF_000517525.1 Limulus polyphemus | reverse complement strand
TAGAAAACAACTAGATATCAGAATGAACGACACATTGATTGTTAGAAAACAACTAGATATCAGAATGAACGACACATTGATTGTTAGAAAACAACTAGATATCAGAATGAATTACACATTGATTGTTAGAAAACAACTAGATATCAGAATGAACGACCGTTCATTCTGATATCTAGTTGTTTTCTAACAATCAATGTGTCGTTCATTCTGATATCTAGTTGTTTTCTAACAATCAATGTGTCGTTCATTCTGATATCTAGTTGTGAACGACACATTGATTGTTAGAAAACAACTAGATATCAGAATGAACGACACATTGATTGTTAGAAAACATTGATTGTTAGAAAACAACTAGATATCAGAACATCTTTTGGTTTATTTGTTATCAAATCGTCTATCTATTTCATACTTTTTAATTTAGCTTCTATAGTTTATCTAGTTAGTTATCTTTTCTTTATCTCTATATGTCTATTTTTATATTAATGTTCTCTCTAATGACTTATTTATCTTCTAGTCTTCCTACTTTACTTTTCCTTCCTTTGTCTATCGTGAGGTGTAGAGGTAAAATGTAGGGACTTTTGATGTACTCTATCCAGAGCTTCTATGAGGGTTAGTCATGGTATTTAATGTTACCTGTGATGTCTTGACGCCACCTCCTTCTTGGTCTTCCCCTTGCCTTGTATCCATTGTGTATCTAAGGGTTAGTCATGGTATTTAATGTTACCTGTGATGTCTTGACGCCACCTCCTTCTTGGTCTTCCCCTTGCCTTGTATCCATTGTGTATCTAAGGGTTAGTCATGGTATTTAATGTTACCTGTGATGTCTTGACGCCACCTCCTTCTTGGTCTTCCCCTTGCCTCGTATCCATTGTGTATCTAAGGGTTAGTCATGGTATTTAATGTTACCTGTGATGTCATGACGCCACCTCCTTCTTGGTCTTCCCCCTGCCTCGTATCCATTGTATATCTAAGGGTTATTCCGTGGTGTTTAATGTTATCTGTGATGTCTTGACTCAACCTCCTTCTTGTTCTTCTTCTTGCCTTGTATCTGTTGTGTTGTTGTATTGTCGCTCGTTGTGGCAATTTATTCCAAGACATCCTAGTGAGGTGGCCAAACCACTTCATTTGTTGCTTTTTAATATGTTCTAGGACTGGTCTTACTCTCAGTCTTTCTTGGATAACTTCGTTTCTGATTCTATCTAGGCGCGATACTCCGAGGGTTCGTCTCAGACATCTCATTTCCGTTATAGTGATCTTACGCTTCTGTGAAGTTGTTAGAATCCAGGTTTGGCATTGATAGCACAGTGTTGTCAGGAATATAGTTTTTATGAGGTTGTTTTTATGTAAATTGGAATATGTTTGTATTGTAGCAGTGACGAAAGTTGTCCTAAAACCTGATTTGCTTTGGTGCATCTGATGTTTATTTACCTATTCATTTCAACATCTTCCGTAAATACACTTCTCAAATATTTAAATTATTCTGTTTTCACTTCTTCTCTTTGTCTTCCAATAGACATGTCTATTGGAAGACATATCATATTCTTTGTATTTGATGTCCAGTCGATCCAGATGGTCCTATAGTTTCTATTGCTTTCGGCAATGAGGGCTTAGTCGTCAGCAAAATGGAATTCATTGATGTCATCCTCTTCTGACAGGTTGGTTTCTTTGCAGATGTTGTCAATATAGGTGATGAAGATATGTGGGGACAGTACACATCCCTGTCTCACACCTGATGTTACTTTAAAGGGTTCGATGTCCCTGCTTTAGTTCTTACTGTGCTCATACTTAATCTATATAGACTTTGACATACTCTTATTAGGTATTCACTTACGCCATATTTCCGTAATGTTTCCCACAGTTTTAATCGATTTACTCCGTCAAATGCCTTTTCTTGGTAGACAAAGGCTAATTTCAGCTTTGATTGTGTTCTATATACTCTCTTCTGTCAGTTGTTTTGGAGTGAAGATAGCGTCTGTGCAGCTCCTGTTTGATCAAAAACCCATCTGTGATTCTGAAAGTTGTTGCTCAGTGATTGGTCGTAGCCTCTTTACGAGGATCTTAGCGTATGTTTTCCCTGTATGATTTAGGAGAGATATCTCTGTACATTGTACAATCTCTTTTGCTATTCTGAGGGTCACTTTCCTTTTTCATAGTCCTATTACATTTCCAGGTCGTTTTCCATTTATGTTCATCCGTATACTATTCTCCAGCCATTCAACATTTCGTCTTTCAGTGCCCGTATATCTTTATATATAACTTGCAGAATGAAATATACAAACTGAGAAATCTAATTTAGTATAATGATAAATTCACCTCTTGAAATATAATTCTTCACTGGCTTCTAATTAAATTGAGCGTTCCTTTCTTACTTCCTCTACGTCTTTACTTGAATCCCCAATAATATTTTTTCTTCAAATAAATGAAATTATAATTAATAGCTTACATGTTTTTCATAAAATTTCTATAGTAAGACGAGCAAAGCCGTACAAACGAAATAACCTGGAGAGACACTAAGTCTAGTTTTTTGTGTTATCCCGATAAAGTTCCTTTGTCGTGCATAAGAGAACCGTGTGTTTTCTACCTCCCTCTATTCACAAAGAAATTTTCAAAAGTTGTTATTTTTGTGCTGTTTTTATACCATGTTAGTCAAGAAATTCGTTACATTTCTTTCACTTTAGCTGCTTATTGTACAACATAATTCACCGAGAGTAGTACATTTTGCCTTCTTTGATATGTGAAATTACACAGATATATTTTCCAATGGCAGTCAGATGACTTCTGGAAGTAACGAACTCTTGTATCTCATTAAGGAATTACTAGTCATGTGCATAACACTAGTTGCTCTGTATAAGTCTTACGTTAAAGATTGAAGTAGCTAACGTGAGTATCATTGAATTCAGTCTGGAAGAAACTCTCAGAATATACAGGCTGTAATATAATCTCAGCAGAATAGTCATCTTAAGAACAATAGTTTGGAACCTGATATTATCGAGTTACTACTAACTTCCCAGTTATATATACATTTTAACTGTATGTTTGTTATTAAACACAAGCTACTCAATGGGCTAAACATGCTGTGTCAACCACAGGTATCGAAACCATATTTTTTTAATTATAAGTTTCACATTTACCACTGAGCCACAGGGAGTACATTTGAAGTGTATCTGTTTTAATTAAATATTGTTTATTTTAATTGTCGTTTTCTTTACATTCTTTACTTATTTATGAAAAGTTCGGTAGTCAGAAAACATCGAATTACTTCACAATAAATATCTTGTCAAATCCTCAGATCTCAGTTGTTTGCGAACCCGTCTTGTCGCTCTAAGTGTTGCTTGAAAGTAACACAGAGTGGATAAATAAGTAGAAAGTTTTGGTGTTGTTACCAAAGGATATATTATTGCGGAGTTATCTGTGTTTCGTATGATGTGTGTACTACCTTTACTTAAACTTTTGTTAAGTTTAAAAATGACATTTTCACAGCACAAAAGATTTATGAGCAAGAAGTTAGAATTAGTTCCTGAAGGAGTCCAACACCGGTTGGGGCAGTCTCTACAGGGCATGCAGGTCTTCACCAGCTAAAACAACCTCATGCCAGCTCTGATTAAAGTCACGAGAATAAAAAAAACTGGAGGTGTAGTTGGTAGACACCATCCACCAACACGAGTTATCTCAACAGTAGGTGGGATGGCGTGAATCTAACGGTGAGGATGGTAATCTATGTAGCAATACTGAGTTTCTCCAAGCCAAAAGGTTTTCTGCCAATGCAATCATAGGTCATGGAGAAACCTGGAGTCAAACAGGACCGAGAGACGAAATGAAGAGAGTAACTCACCATTCAATCACTCTGGATCAGAAACCGACTACTTGTTCAAGAGTCTGGGTTCCTGAAGATGCCTATCATTCGGTGCCCCCAACATTTACGGCCTCCCATAAACTTACGGCCTACCATAAAATGTGTACTGCTCTGTTTAAAGCCCATGCAAGATCCAAGTGCACTGTACAATCTATTCGTTTTACTTTTGTATTTTTTGTAATAATGTATTGCACTAATGATAAGTTGGTCACCTAGTTGCTATTACTCATTGTTTGTGACTCCTGACCGAAAGATCACGGGAGAAAGATTTATGACGTCCTCACATGTCACTGTGAGTAAGGCTAGGCATATTTATTCTCTCACATTTAAGGCTATAGCTAAGGAAGATCGAGATAAGGAAGAAAGAGCTGTTCATAATAAATCAGCTGAGAAAGAACTGGAACTACAGGCAAATAACAGCTCCGAGTGTCAGCCAAGACATAAACATAGCCCTCCTGATCGATCATCATAAGTTAGGATTGTTTGTTTATAGTGAGATGACAAGAACAAAACGGTTTGTAAATCCTTTTTCTGAGCTATTAAATGGACCTTCGCAATAAAAGAAATCCCTAGAATCCCATGTGGTAGCTGATTGATTATTAAGCTAGGACAGATCTAGGGTTAAAATGTTGACATCTGATAGAGCGTAGCCATCAAGTAGCGTTCATCGTTCATCGTGTAGTGTATAATTACGTTGCATGATTTTCATTTGATTATCATGATTAGTGTGGATAGGTCATTGGATGCAATGCCTAATACATCGACAGCTTACATAACTAAAGATGATAGCTACAGACTATAAAACTCAGCTGAAAGGAAGAAGTGTTCCTTGCTTTCTGAGCTATTAAGCATAATTTCGTCGAGAGATATTCGCTGTATATCAAGTGATAGCTGCTTAATTATCATAAGCTAGAACAGTCATGTGGTTGATAAATTAACCAAGGTGTCAGATTGTATAGTGGGACAAAATGTATGAACTGTATTTTTATGACTACCACTCAATTGTTATGAGTTGAAATGGCTGGTGTCAGTAGATATAATGTCACAATTAAAGATGATAGTTACGTTTTCGAAAACACAGTGGAAAGAGCTTTCTGACACTTTACATTTTTGAGCTAACGAGTGATGCCAAATCGTCTACTGTTTCATGAGAATCACTCATTTGATCTAACAGAGATTCGAGCACTCTATGGAACAATCACTAGAATCTTTGCTAGGCTCCCGAGCTATCAAGTAATGTTCACAGTGCGATGTGTATTTTACACTTTGTGGTTTCACTTTATTATCATTAGTTAAAATGACACAACTGAAGATAGTTGTTAGAAGTTCTAAATATGTAGCTGAAAGGAAGTAGTGTTCCTTGCTTTATGAGCTATTTGTAATATGTGCTGCTTTCACACCACATTGGTCAAGAATGTCGTTAAATTATTTTCACTTTAGCTACCCATTGTACAAAGTCATTCTCTTAGAGTAGCACCGTTTGTCTTCTCGTTGGAAATATATTCATATGCGAAGCTAGAGACGTATATTTTCCACTGGTAGTCAGGCGATCTCTGAAGGTAACGATCTGCTTTGTATTTCGCTGGGGAATAAATAAGCAGGCATGTGCGTAGCACTAGTTGCTCTGAATAACTCTAACGTTAGCAGTTAAAGGACCTAACGTAAGAATTATTCGGTCTGGGACAAGATCTTAGCTTAGTTATTACGGAGCAATACGATCTTGAGAGATACAGTTTGGAACTTGAGATCACTAACTTTGTAGCTAACTTTTCAGTAAAGGCAACTTTCTGTTGTTACAAATTAAATATACATTTTAACTGTGTTTGTCTTATATAAAGATTGTTTATTGTAATTGTTAATTTGTGCTCAGTTGTCTTTATTTATCACGACTAGAGTAGTCAGAGAATATAGAATTACTTCGCAGTAAATACCTTGTCGAATATCCCGTTATTAGCGGACTTGTCTTGTCGCTCTGGGTGGAATCAATGTTATCTGAAAGGACCATACCTTTATTTTGTGTGCTCATTAGAGTGCAAGTCTGTCACATGGAGTAATGAAATCTGCTAAAAATACTATAGAACTATTTTAATATAGATTTTGTTTCTTGTAACACAACCAGGGGAACTAGCATGAGCGCATACTATTTTTTAATTAATAATCAATGTTGATATTACAAGTTTTTTTTTGCTGTATTTTAAAAACTTATATGATAGTTATCAATTATTTTGTTATTTTTATTATGCCAACTCACCAGATAATTGTCTAAGTTTGAAGTTGTATATTTGATCTCGTGTATTTACGGAGATGTGAATCTAATTAATTGAAATATTAAAAACGAAAATGACTGATATTTTTGTTAACGGAAACTAAGAAAACGCAAGAAAAGTAATCATTTGTGGATAGTTTGACGATATTTGAGTATGAAAGCACATTATGCTAACATAATAATAAATTGGCAAACAAACAAGAAGACAGGACAATGTTCTGTCGAAAAATACAGTATGTATCCCCTAAAATAAACCACTTTATTATGATATAAATCGTTGTTTCCCAATTTATTATTAGTTGAATGATGTATAAAATTTAAGCACTGTAAGCCTAAAGGTTTTTATCATGTGATCATAATAGAAGCTGAAATTATTTTGATATTTGTGCATTCAAACACACAAAGCAGTTTTCTGGTATCTCCATATTTGATGCACAATAAATAACAAACACAAAGAACTTTCAATCCAACCATTATTAACTAACATTGTTAACTTGTTCTTCTTTTTAATATTTACTGAATATTGTTATCTACAATAACTGAGACATTGCAGTAAAACCAATTTCTTTTTTGAACTTCCACTTTAAATAAAATACAAAACATCTCAGCGAAGTTAGATTAACTGTAATGAAATATAGGTATTATTGTCTAACAAATCATATACGGTGTTCTTTTACTGTTTAACAATTTGTTCAGTAGGTCCCGTGGAACCTTGTATACATCTATTCGCGTGTGTAGATTTCGGGAAAAAACAGACTAGACATTAAATGAAAGCAAAATATGTCGAAAAATAGTGACATCAGACTATCCGTCTAGTGCTTGTCGAGCTGGGTAAACGCTTATCTCGTAGTTTTGTTTAAGTGTGTAGTAGATGTGTTACGTTATAATTAATAACTTGAGTTAAGGTAAGATAATTAATTTTGATATATAAACTCAAGATCCATAAGTCGTTTAAATAAAAACTTGAAAAAGTATTGCCAAAAAGAACAAGAAGTGGTGTTACATCCTTATTTATGGGTATGTCATAGCCTAATTCATTTGAAATAAAATAACACTATCTGATATGTTGAGATATGTCCTAACAAACCCAGATAACAGGAAGTGATATCTTACTTTGGGAGAATCATCCTTAGCAATTATCCTTTACTCAATGATTCCAACAAATATAGGAATGTGTAAGCTTATAACACTAAAAGTCTAGTTTGATCTTTGCGTTAAATACAACTCAAATAGCCCACACTATAGTTTTTTGCTTAGATACAAGCAAAAAGTAAATTATTTATTACTCACTAAAGATATTTATTGCCACGTGTTTTGTTATGGTTTTCTTGTGTTAGGTCAAACAAAATTAACATACTAAAAGTACAAAAATCCTACTTTAAACTAAAATCCCGATGCAGATTAATCTATTAAATATTTTTTATTAGAAAAATTAAGAATGTTCACACGTATGTGAAACAAGATGTTCCCAAATTGTTTTTGCACTTGTTGTCTTAATATGTTTATTGCTCAATTTTAAATTTACTAATAGTGATTATACGTGTGGTTAGATCTTTCCTGATTATATTTATAATGTAGTCTCATTGATGACCTTTGTGATCGATCATTAACTCGTCTTTATCAGAAAAAATAAAACAATGAAGAAAATGCTAGGCGTCTATGAAAAGCATAGGATTATAGTATGGTTATATCGTTAGACTAAAATTAGAACAACTTCTGGTTTTTTTTCACTAAGTGAAATCAGATGTTTCACATAGGATGTCATGGTTTCCATACAAACAAAGTTAGGCTAAGATCTGTCGCTCAGTGTCTAGTCCGACGCGTCTGTTTTTAATCTACAGAATGTTCGAAACATTCTCCCACGTTTCTTCGATAAGGTTATAACTTGTTTGATATTATTTTCATTAATCCTTATATATTTCTATCAACTTTTCGACCGAAAGTTCTTACCCTAATCGTACTTAAACTTTTAAGACCTTTTGAAGTTTTCTTTGTTAATGGATGTATATGATCGTCAGTAGTTCCTTTTTAACAACATTGTAGCTGGAGTTGGTGAAAAACAGCCACGTTTTCTTCCCCCACCCCCCTTTTTTTATTGGGTCATTCGTGTTTCGCTTGGCGTATTGTAATATTTTTATGGAATAAAAATTTCATACTAAATGATAAATCCTCCGTTGGGTCCGCGATCAGTTTACGGACTGAAAATTCTAAAATCCGGAGTTCAATTCCTCGCGGTGGACGGAGTGCAGATAGCTCATTGTGTAACTTTGAGCTAAAAACAAACTAAATAATAAGCATTTATTTCTGGTTTAGATGTATAGTTCTTTACTCACCACTAATAAATTAAAACACTAGGTAGTTTGATAACCTGTGACATATCTTCACAATTAACTATCCATTGTGTTTCAGCGAATTACCTATTTATGTATTTATTTGTTAATTTCTTTCCTTCACTAAAATATAAATTTCAGTGAATAAAAGAGGAAATAGAAGCAAGATGTAGCGACTGATTTGCTACTCCCTCCTGCAACAGACTAGTTTCGCCGAATTCACAGCTCATCAGTGCTGCTTGGAAGGGTAAAGTAGGCTTCATACAGTGGTGGAATGTAAGCAGTATATTTGGAATAAAGTAGGCCTCATACAGTAATGGAATGTAAGCGGTGTATTTGGTTTAGATGTGCAGTACTTTACTCACCACTAATAACCTGGCCTACATTATTTATTTGCTTCTCTCTTCCATGCAGCTCTGATGAGCCGTAATATATTATGCAAGTATGCACATAAACGTTAACATTGAGGCGGTACGGCACTCACCATTCTAACTGATCTGTTGTTTACATAAACTCAGTGTCAAGAAAGATAAATTCCTTAGTCGTCTTATTGCCTGAATCCATGACGTCTTTCTAAGTGGTATGCACCCACTCAACCCTTTTACTAACTTACTGTTTGGTTGCCTCTTATTACAATAGATGGCGCAGATGATGATCGTTCAACGAGCGTTTACTTAACCTTATTTACTTTTTGCCTGTCTGTAATACCTGACATTTCAAGGACAAAGTTAAAATTGTACACATTTATCCCCAGGAGATACCTCTTAAGACTTTCTTGAATTTTGTGGGGATCTGAGGATAAGTTAATATTTTTTTTAGGTTTTACTCTTTCTAGCTTTCTAGCTGAAACTTACTTACAACTTCAGAAGCTGATACATTATTCACTTTCTACTTAGACTAAACGCAAAACTTGAATTGGGATGTCCGAAATAAATATGTTGTTAATAAACCAATATTGTAGACCTACTTTCAATAAATTAAGTAAACAAACCAGTGAATATATAATCCAAATCTTTGTATACGAATAAAATTCAACTAACAAACTGTGATTGATTATAATACATATACTAGGATGTTGTAGAGAAAACAATAAATTAATTTTAAACTACCTCTCAAACTGAGTGTTAGTTTAGACTTCAGTATAGATAACATATATACAAACTGAGTGTTAGTTTAGACTTCAGTATAGATAACATATACTGAAGTCTAAACTAACACTCAGTTTGTATATAGATAGGGGGAGTTAGCGAGTTAATAATATTTAAATGACAGGTGTGTTTTTCAGTATGCCTATAATTTATGTATCAACAATAAATAAGCAATTACATTGGGTGTAATCAAATACTTCAAATAATGAACTTCATACAAAAATCAAAAGCTGCTACTAAAAAGAAAAGTCTAGGACGTTAAGAAGTAAACTTTTCTAGGTGTTCCAGTAGACTTCATCAACTATCTACTATTAAACATCATTGTTTCCAGGTATTCCAATAGACTTCAACAACTATCTGCTATTAAACATCATTGTTTCCAGGTATTCCAATAGACTTCAACAACTATCTACTATTAAACATCATTGTTTACAGGTGTTCTAGTAGACTTCAACAACTATCTGCTATTAAACATCATTGTTTCCAGTTGTTCCAGTAGACTTCAACAACTATCTACTATTAAACTTCATTGTTACCAGGTATTCCAGTAGACTTCAACAACTATCTACTATTAAACATCATTGTTTCCAGGTATTCCAATAGACTTCAACAACTATCTACTATTAAACATCATTGTTTACAGGTGTTCTAGTAGACTTCAACAACTATCTGCTATTAAACTTCCTTGTTACCAGGTATTCCAGTAGACTTTAACAACTATCTGCTATTAAATATCATTGTTTCCAGTTGTTCCAGTAGACTTCAACAACTATCTACTATTAAACTTCATTGTTTACAGGTGTTCTAGTAGACTTCAACAACTATCTACTAATAAACATCATTGTTTACAGGTGTTCTAGTAGACTTCAACAACTATCTACTATTAAACATCATTGTTTACAGGTGTTCTAGTAGACTTCAACAACTATCTGCTATTAAACTTCCTTGTTACCAGGTATTCCAGTAGACTTCAACAACTATCTGCTATCAAACTTCATTGTTACTAGGTGTTCCAGTAGACTTCAACAACTATCTGCTATCAAACTTCATTGTTACCAGGTGTTCCAGTAGACTTCAACAACTATCTGCTACTAAACTTCCTTGTTACCAGGTGTTCCAGTAGACTTCAACAACTATCTGCTTTTAAACATCACTCATTGGCTGAAAAAAAAGAAGATTGATTGACACTTCAAAAAGCATACTGTACATTAAACGTCTACCAGTGTTTATATTTATGCTGTATGTGTGTGTAGTTTAATGCTTTTCATCTTCATCGGCAGTTTTCACCCATAAGAAACCTTAGATTTTATTTTCATTCCGGAAACTTGATCAAATTGTATGTCGAGTATGTGTTTACACAGATAAGGAGTCTGTCTAAACATGCTCCCCTCCCAAGTTCTTACTTACACTCGAGTGAACCCAAGGGCAACTAAGTAAGAGAAGACGATAAAAGGGTTGGACTGAAGAACAACTTAAATAATGTAAAAGACAAGTGAAAGGTTAATGTTTATATTACAAGTGATATGGCACTAGTACAACATGCATAACAAGGTGTTAACAGATTATATATATATATACTAATTATGCTAATATATCTTACATAGGATTATCGTAATCTTGTAATACGCTAAAATAGTATTAAAATAACGCTGTAATAATACATTGGAATCGCGTAGTAATATCATATTAAGCATAACATGCTAACAATACACTGTAAGTAGTGTAGTAATATCAGACTTTAATTAATATATTCATAGAACATAAAGCAAAGTAGTATTATTACTCTCTATATAACTTGTTGATAATACATTTTGAACAATATCGTAATATTACGCTGTATATAGCTGTTATTAATACAGTTTTTATAAAACAGTACACGATATCATCTATATATGACAATGTACGTGTTATGGTAAAATTTGTTATCGTAAAACTTTGTAGTACACTTACACAGTTATTGTCTAGTTGAATCTCGTAAGGCTAAACAAGTTGTTTCTCAGTGCTCTTATATATCCCTCGCAAGGTAAACTAAATATTTTCTAGACCACGTTTCTTGAACATTCTAAAGCGGTCGGTTTACACAGACTAAAACTGTTATAATTCGTGTTAAACTTCACGCTGTTATAAAAGCCATTAACTAACTGTACTGTGCATTGTGACTCGGTTGTCAACATACATAATACTACAGTGGTGAATCTTAAAAACATAAAAATATAATAGAAGTTAGATGTATCACAGTGGCTAAAACCTCGCTACATGAACAAGAATCCAGCTGATAAAAACAAAGTTTTAGCAGTAATTGTAATGAATACATATTTGTATAATGCATAGCGGATCTCAGTTTGAAGCACGTTAGCGTTGGAACGTTCGGTAATGTAGCAATAGAAACTTCAGAAATGGGCACAAAAACTACATATCACTTTATCGGAAGTCGTTATAATGCAACATCAGTTTGTTTCTCTATGTTTGCTAATTCATAATGGTATTCTAAAGTTCAAACGAATTATATCTCAAGCCCAGAAAATCTATATTCGTTGATTGCATGCATATTCATCCACATCACGAGGCTCGACCCATTTTCTTGTGAACAGCTTAAATAGGCCTGAGGCTGAGATTTGATTGAAATCAACTGCATTTTTAGCGTTCTTTACTATTTGAAAAAAATTAATTATTTGATGGTCAGATAAATTAACTTATTCAAAACTGTTTTGTGATTATAGCAAAAATTTCTTTTTTCACGTGCTGCATGAAATAAAACAGATTATGATTCTAGCAAAAACTGTTCTTGTATTTTTACAGGGTAAACAAAAGCGTGTTATAATTCTAATCGGAAAAATTACTTACGTTGTGATACAGTAAACACACGGCGGGCATTATTAACTATGGCATGAGCTGATTGTACATCACATAGTAAACTACTTACGTTGTTATACAGTAAACACACGGCGGGCATTATTAACTATGGCATGAGCTGATTGTACATCACATAGTAAACTACTTACGTTGTTATACAGTAAACACACGGCGGGCATTATGAACTATGGCATGAGCTGATTGTACATCACATAGTAAACTACTTACGTTG
>NW_013666717.1:4087-7884 GCF_000517525.1 Limulus polyphemus | reverse complement strand
CGTAGTGTCAGCTGAATTATAATAAAGACCTTCACGGAAAACTTAAAGGTTTTAACTACTATAAGCTACTCTGACTGACGTATCCACTGCTCTATAATACTCTATCTGATATGTTTAGTCGGAGAATAGCTGCTAATAGAACGACTCTGAGTTTTTATTTTATTTTCAAGTACAAACTTTTATCTCACAGCTCCGTCATCTCTTGACCGATTTGAGATCTAATTACAGTTTTGGACTCAGGACATCAAACCCTTTCGATTGGTGTATTTGACCACGCCTAAAGTCTCGTAGATTAATTTACTGTAGTCCTGCCTAAAAGAAATTCAATTTGAGGGTAGAACTGTAGGGATCGTGATAAGTAATAAAACTGAATACGGTATACGCGCACCCCACCTTTAGTATTGCTGGCGCACAAAAATATGGCTAATAAAAAGGAAACAAAAAACGCCTTGTACATTAATTTACTCTAAAACATTGACTCCCTAAACGAGTTTCAAGTACCGTGGCTATTGAGGATTCTTGTTAGTTCTTTATACTACTCTGACATTTTCAGTTCTGTATGTTGCTGTCTGTGATATTTAGTTCTATAAACTAATCTGCCTAACATTTGCAGTTCTGTATGCTGCTGTCTGTGATATTTAATTGTATAAACTAATCTGTCTAACATTTGCAGTTCTGTATGCTGCTGTCTGTAATATATAGTTCTATAAACTAATCTGTCTAATATTTGCAGTTCTGTATACTGCTGTCTGTGATATTTAATTCTATAAACTAATATGTCTAACATTTTCAGTTCTGCATGCTGCTGTCTGTAATATTCAGTTCTATAAACTAACCTGTCTAACATTTGCAGTTCTGTATGCTGCTGTCTGTGATATTTAGCTCTATAAACTAATCTGTCTAATATTTGCAGTTCTGTATTTTTGCATCATCCCTACATAATAGTACAGGTACACAGTGTTATAGAATGTTAACAGATAAAAATAGGATAAATTAAACTCAATTGTGATTGAAGAGTTATATATGTATTGCTATATTTTAATTCTTGCCTGTGTAGGGATGATGCAAATACCATCCCTACTATCTTGTTAGCATTGTTATTGAATGGATTGATATTAGCCATCCCTACATTTACTTCCTTTTTTGAAAAGTTTTTCTTTACTTGCTTCCTTGTTTTCTTAATGCAGTGTTTCAGTAGACATGAAAATGTTGTATTTATAACCAAGTTCTAAATACAATGAGATTCCAGCTGTAATATTTATTGTTTATCTATTATTGGATGGTAATTCCCGTTTCACCCTGTACTTAAGTTTTTTATAGGAGCAACAATTTCTGTAAGAAAGCTAACTTCAAGGGGTAATGATAACATCATTTACACTAGAACTGAGATTTTCTAAGTATTACTACTAGTTATTAATAATACTTATAAAAGTTTGAAACTATGTAACCTCAGTGAAATTAGTTAACACCATTATTTTGGTTTTTGAGTTATCATGTAATAAAAAAGATGTAGAAGAAAGAAGAACAAGAAATTCTAACTTTTTGCTATGATATTTACAGACATTCCCAGAACTTGTGACTCAGTTATTACATAGATATTGTTATAAAAGAAAACACTGTATAGTATTATGAAGTTCTGATGACCTATTGAGGAGATATTTAAAACACCATTTCGATAAACGATTCGAGCCATTCCTACATAGGCATTATGATTCTAACAAGAACTCTTCTTGTGTCGTTGTTTATTAAATAAAACTGTATTATGATTCTGGATTTCTAGCAAAACGTGTTTGTGTCATTATAAATTTAAAATAGAATATATAATTTATACTCTCATTAGTCTCTTGGGTCGCAGTAAGCTTGAGATAGCCCATTATGGAGCTTTGCACTAAAAAAACAAAAACTCTGTCATAATATAATTTAGCATCTTCAAAATTATATTATAGATGCATATATTCAATCTTCTCTCGTATTTTGCTTGCGTTTAGTAGATAAAAATAAGAGTATAAAAATATAATAAACGTGTACTGGTTGCAAACAAGATATTTAATAGTCCCTTGAGGTAGTCATTAACGTGGTTATATTCATATCATCTTACCATGTATGCCAAGAACTGGGCTGATATCGAGCAAAATAAAGCTGACAGTTACCATGGTAGCCATAAGATTATTATCTGATGGAAATGCATAGTTGTTTGGTTGCTAACAATTTAATGTAATTAATTTCAAATTTTTACACAAATTAAAATGAGACCAGAAATGATCAATGAAATTTTGGAGCAAACTAGTAAGAGATATGATCAAAAATAATATTGTTGTTTTTAACATTGTTGTTTAATATTGTTGTTTTTAGTTAAAAGATAGAAAAGAATTATTGAATTTTATTACGTTTTAGAGTTATTATGAAAGACCTGGTTTGATATTAGTATGTGCTTGCAGAAGTTGGACAAGTAGAAAGAGATTTGCGAGATTTCTAACTTTCTTCCAGAAACATTTGTTTCACTTTTTTTTCGTTGTTATCTAGTAATACACACTGATCTGAAAGGTTTTGTCACAAAATGCTCAAGCATATCTACAAAGATATATATAAATAAAATGCACTGATTTGGACAAAACAGATCCAAAGATGTCGAGAAATTTCTTTCGAAAATTTCTCATACTAAAATACCAGGTTCTTCAAAATATTATATAACTTCATCGTAGCTAAAGAGTAAAGGGCAATGGGATGATGCCATATTGTACCTAGGCTTTCACTTTTACCATATACTGTACTTCGTGCAACTACATGAGTGATGGCTAAATAGCAATACTGGAGTGTCATTTAAGTGCTGGGCAATTCACATTAAGCTGAAGGCTAGTTTCGAATGAATATCGTGGAATACAGAGGCAATACATGCAATTAATTAGTCTGCCCATTTTGTTCTACTAACAGCCACAATGTAATAATATGACTTAGATGCAGCGATCTTTCGCCATATGAGCTGACCTATATATCATCGGATGTGCTAATAATTATATAACATTTTCTGTAACTATTTCAGAAATAATTGACACAGAAGATATACTTTTATGGCGCCTCACATGTTAGAGCCTCCACCTTGAAAATAATGACGTGATAAGTATATCACAAGTCATAACAAATACATTATGTCTGTAAATGTATTAAGGGTATAACAAGTCGTGCATCTATCCTGTCACACTATATGTGCAAGTGTTCACCCAACTCTCAAGTGAACCAACTATGGTCATTATTCACATTCATTCTTTTTAGTGCAAGAGATTGAAAAATATATTCAAATGCAGATTATGTTAGTAAGAAAAAGGACAGTTTTTAGCCATGACAGGTTGTTTGGGTCATCAAAAAGTGTGGTGCTATAGTTATATTTTCATCAATGTTTCTCAACGACTTGTGGGTAATACATTCTTTGGGAGAAATCCACTTAGCGCTAAGGAAGAAAATTGTTGATCCCTTTTCTTGAGAAATACAGTTCAAATTTAAACCAACTAAAATAATTTAAAGGTCGGCATTCTCTTAGACATTGAAAATAAAATAAAATGCGCCACTTCAGGTTTTCAAGAAACACAACCTGGTTCATTTACCTTTGTACTTTTAAAGGTGACAAGTTCCGGCTCGTAGCTAAACCCGCCAGACTGCTCCATTAATAAGAGGTGTAAATTATAAAGGCGAACGTAGTGTCAGCTGAATTATAATAAAGACCTTCACGAAAACTTAAAGGTTTTAACTACTATAAGCTACTCTGACTGACGTATTAACTGCTCTATAATACTCTATCTGAT
>NW_013666717.1:0-3267 GCF_000517525.1 Limulus polyphemus | reverse complement strand
GTCTAATATTTTCAGTTCTGCATGCTACTGTATGTGATATTTAGTTCTATAAACTAATCTGTCTAACATTTTCAGTTCTGCATGCTACTGTATGTGATATTTAGTTCTATAAACTAATCTGTCTAACATTTTCAGTTCTGCATGCTACTGTATGTAATATTCAGTTCTATAAACTAATCTGTCTAATATTTTCAGTTATGCATGCTACTGTATGTGATATTTAGTTCTGTAAACTAATCTATCTAACATTTTCAGTTCCGTTTACTACTATATATATAACATTTTCATTTTTGTATACTACTCATACATTTTCGGTTCTGTATGCTATTCTGTCATTTTCAGTACTAGTTGTTACACTGTAAGTCATTTTTTACTTCTAGAAAATACTTTTTCTGACATTTTCTGTCCTATAAGCTACTCTGATATTTTCAGTTCTGTATGATACTGTGTCTGGTATTTTCAATTTTGTACGATACTATCAACTTTTCGGTTCTGTTCACTGTTCTGGCATTTTCAGATCTATCATCTACTCTGTCTGACATTTTCAGATCTATCATCTACTTTGTCTGACATTTTCAAACCTATAAACTACCGTGATATTTTCAGTTCTATAAGTTGTTCTGTTTGACATTTTCAGTTCTCTGTGATTCTGTCTGGAATTTTAGGTTCTATAACCTACTCTGTTTGAAATTTTATTTTTTCTAATCTACTTTGTTTGACATTTTAAGTTTTGTATTCTACGCTGTTTGACATTTTCAATTCTATAAGGTATCTTGTTTGAAATTCCCTGTTCAACAAACTCGTCTTTCTGACATAACAATTCTGTAAGCTGCTGTGTCTCACGTTTTCACTTCTATAAGCTATTCTGTCTGACATTTGCAGTTCGGTATGATACTTTGAAATTTTCGGTTCTGTATGCTATTCTGACTTTTTCAGTTTTATATCTTACTTTCTAAGACATTTTTACTTCAATAAACTATTCATTCTGACATTTTCTGTTCTATAAGCTAATCTGACATTTTCAATTCTGTGTGATACTCTGTCAGAAACTTTTAGTTTTGTATGCTACATTGACATTTTCAGTTCTGAATGCTTCTGTCTGTGATTTTAAATTATATGAATTATTCTGTCTAACATTTTCAGTTCAGTATGCTTCTGTCTGCGATTTTAAGTTGCATAAATTACTCTGTCTGATATTTTCAGGTTTGTAAGCTACACCTACATTTTTAGTTCTGTATGATATTCTCCCATTATCAGTTTCGTACGTTACTGACTGTGATATATAATTCCATAAGTTATTCTCGATGACATTTTTCAATTATGTAATTTACTCTGTCGCACATTTTCAGTTTTCATCTTTGTACGTTACCGTCTGTGATTTTTACTTCTGTGAACTGCTCTGTCTGACATTTTCTGTACTATTAGCTACTGTGACATTTTCAGTTCTATAAGATACTCTGTTTGACATTGTCATGATGTAATACACTGTTTGGTTTATACATCATTTATTAGTTTAGTTTTGTGAGTGAATGTTTTAATATTGTTTGGTTCTTGTTATAATAAGAACTAAAAACAGACGATTGTAGGAGATTTTGCTAATAATTCATTGATGTTGAGAATATCGAACGTCACGTACAATACATTGACGTCGAGAATATGGAAGGCTAACAGACGATTGAGTGATAAATATATGAATAGCATACGAAGAGAGAAAATAGCAGATAGAAGCAGATAGATAATAGCGAAAGAGAATAACGTTGATGTGAAGTTAAGTACCGTAGAAGTGATGGCCTAACGTTTAATATGTTAGAGTGAAACTAACAGTAGAAAAATAATTTTATTCCGTCAAAGCGTGGTTCTAAAGTAACTGAATTAGCCTGGACTAAAGGAACAGAGGATCTTCAGAAGAAAGAAGACCAAACGATTACGGTAACTAGCACCAGAATTGTAAGTGAATCACAGAGAATATTAGTGCGATAGAAATAGAGAAATAGTTCGGCTTGTCAACTGAAATTCTAAAATAATTAAATAGGCCTAAGTGTATATTTGACAAGAAGGAGAGGACAACATATATAGTATTTATTGTATGTCCATAATATCTATAGTGGTGAAGAATTTATTGGACACCCATTAACTTGTTCTGAACATATATATTATTTTGAAAACAAGTGAAGTGCGTGCTGTTTATTCATCGTTGAATTTATCGCTAACAAATCACAGACACCTACTGTAGAAGCATTCTAAGCCAAACAACAACATAATATATATTTATACTATTAAGAAATATAACTAAAAGCCTTTCTATTTGACAATTGGCAAAAAGGAAAGTTATATATATATATTTATTTTTTAAATTCTGACAGACATTTTTACTTCTGTATGTTCTATTTTCAGTTCTATAAGTTACTGTGTCTTATATCTGCAATCTCTATTCTATGCTGTGTGGCATTTATATTTTTGTGTGCTATTCTGTCTTACACTGTAAGTTCTAAAAGTTACTCAATCTGACTTTTTCAGTTCCGCATTCTACGCTGTTTGACATTTTCACTTCTGCATGTTTCTGTATCTGACATTTTCAGTTTTATAAGCTTTTTTGCCGAACATTATCAGTTCTATAAACTACTCTATCTTATATTTTCAGTTCCAAGTTCCACACTGTAGGACATTTTCAGTTACGAAAGCTACTGCTTATCGAAAAGCAACCCATATAAACAAATACAAATATCTTAACTTCAAATTCTGTCACCACGTATCTGTTTAAAACAGTATCGTTAAAACCTTAGCATTCATAGTACATAGAATATGCAGCAACGAATACGTAGAAACTGAGCTTCTACAGCTTCAACAGACTTTTATTAACAATTAGACCACCGTGACCCTTTGGGTCACCCACTATTCAGAGGTTATGAAGAATTCAAGCTAATTTCAATATTGCACCGAAATGAAGGTTTATTTTGAGAAAATTTAATTAAATATTTCAATCCATTCGTGTTATTCATAATTCAAGAAAATATATTTGATTGTTGATCGGGAGTAAAAGAAAAGACCATTTAAGTTTTCAAGAAGTTTCGTAATGAGCGCAAACGGTAGTATGAATGATTTTTTGACTGAGAAAATAAGTAAACAAACAAACAAACAATCTCAGAGTTTTAGTAGTATATAGACAGATTCTTCAAGATCTTGTTTTTGGCATCTTACGCTTTTTAATGAAGATGGGAACATTGACAGGGAAATAATATAATAGCCAATGCTCAGCGAGAGGTTTTC
>NW_013666716.1:344363-345356 GCF_000517525.1 Limulus polyphemus | reverse complement strand
CACAGAGCTTCTCTACAGCTTCTGGTACTCCTTTGTTATCCAGCACCTTGATACTCACATGCAAGGGTTTGCTGAGATGCAGAATCTATTAAAAAGTTGCACCTTTGGCCATCCAGCTTCCCTGTCACGTAGATACTATGTGTGCTTGCCATTTTACAGTTAGCTGTTGGGATTTTCACGATGGAGGTTGGTGGGCGTCCCTTAACACCAACCACTACTGGTTTCCCGAAGCTGACTTATTGGTGGTATTTTTCTTACACTGGCTCCTCAGATGTCCTTGCTCCCCACTGTTCCAACAGCCTTTCTGGGTAGCAACCTTTCATGCTGTATCATCTCCCCTGTGCTGAAGTTTCCAACATTGAGCTCTCTTGTGCCCAGGTTTGTTACAGTGCCAGCAAAGTCCCTCAAACGTCTCTGAAAGCTGACCTTTTCTGGCCTTGAATCCAGATGACTGTACCAACCTCGGTACCTCTGTGCTGGACTTAACGTAGGATTCAAATTCGAGAGCTCTAGCCATTGCATCCTGCATGGTAGAGGGGTGTGCTTGCTTTACTTGTATCTTAAGTTGTGGACTGTCCAAGGCATCTACGAACTGATCCCTCAGCAACAACTTGAGGAGATCGGGTGGTGCAGTTGGGTAGGCCTTGTTTGCCATGCTCTCCAAGTTCTGTGCCAGCTCTGGCAGGCTCTCCCCTTTAGCATGGACTCTCGTCCTGAACCTGGCCCTGTAGACTTCTGACTGGTTTTGGGTTCCGTACTTGAGTTCTAGAGCCGACACCAGTGTTCTATAGTTGTGTCTGTCGGCTGCTGTCAACTGTCCAAGTATTTCCAGTGGTTGTCCCTTCAAGCTCGTTGCCAGATATACAGCTTTCTTTTCCTCTGTCCATCCATTTATTTCTGCCAGTAGCTCGAATTGTGCTCTATATGCTTCCCACGGTGCTCTCCCACCGTATTCCTCCTAGTACTGACATTCATATCTGGGCTGTGACTTCT
>NW_013666716.1:327971-343814 GCF_000517525.1 Limulus polyphemus | reverse complement strand
CGTCCCTTCTTGAAGTCTCGGGAGTTTACTAGATTTCGGTATTCTTGTACATATAAGACGGTCAAGACGTGACGGCAAGAATGGGTAATTGAACTGCGGACAGAGAGAGAGACGTGTTGTTGAGCACGTGAGACGTTCGTTGTGAATTATAGCGTGACTGTGGAAATTAAGTGTATTGCAAAGTTGTATTTAGAAAGAATAAACCAGTTTTATTTAAGAAAGGACTTGTATCGCTAAAGTTTCTTCAGAAAGAAATTATACGGAAAATTAACTAACGACCGGAGGCATAACAGTATATTATTCCATAAACTGTAATAAGGCATATGATAAATAAGCCCTATCCATGTATCAGATATTTTAAGATTTACTTTTTACAACAGTTTATACGTTTATTACTAAGGTAGTAATTCAGATTTTTATAAATGGTGCTTTTGGGGCACTACATATCTTGTGTTAACATTGTTACGTCTCCCCTGTGTTGATTAACTTTCCGTAACTTCGTTCCAACGAAACTTTAGCGACACAAGTCCTTACTTAATAAAACTGGTTTATTCTTTCCGAATATAACTTTACGATACACTTAATTTCAATAATCGCGCTAAAACAAACGCTATAACAACGAACGTGTTCAATAATACTCTCTGACTGCAGATCAATTACTCTCTGTCTACACACACATTATTGCGTCACGTTGTCACCCTCTTATATATATACCAGACTACCCTATCTAGTAAATGCTAGGGCATTCATGAAGGAAAAAGATAGTTCTAGAAACGTGGCGTCACACTAGTCACGTGACCTCGCTGACGCAACAATATTTAAAATACGGTTTATACTGCTGAAAGAACAGTCGAAAACAACACCACCATCAGGCATTCAGTTAGTTTTTAAGACTGTCGTAACTAATGTTTGCTTTTCACAAGTAATGCACAATATTTTTATCTTGATCTTCTTGCTCATTGCAGTGTATTTGAAGGAGATCAAGTCAGCCCACACGGCATTAGCATCAGTTCATCAAAGAAGCTACATCCCCTCCTAACATCATCATATGTCAAACTGCACATTGATTGGAGCGTTTAGAAGGAAACACATGCGTTGATAAAAGAGACTGTTTGATCATTGAATCGGTGCTTCATTTGCTCAATCATAGTGTCAACAGATTTTTAACGTTTTTGAAGGTTTACTTTAAAGTTTTCTTTACTTAAAAGGGCAAGCTGAGCCCTATATCTTTCATATGTGCTATCGTCGACGCCACAAGCTGAAGAACTAACGACAGGTTTAGGTTCTCTCTTTTTTTAAACTTTGCTAAGATTAGATACTGCACATAAAGCTTCATTCAAAACTGCTATGGTAACAAGAAAACTAGATTTCTCTATTTCCAGCAAGATACTTCCCACTAACGATGTCAAATCTGCACCATCTTTGTGTAGGTGCTCACAGGCCATCATGACTGAGCAGTATCAAGTTAAGACAACATGAACAGATTTGTAATTACTAAGCCAGCACACTTCGACTGATTCTGGAATTTTTAGTTTATGTTCTTCCAATGGCCCCTGAACCTGAAGCAACACGCCTACACACTTTGATGTACTGTGGAATAGTGAATATATGTCTTTGATAACATGAAGAACTTTCTTCACGGACACGATTATATTTCTGGCATTGGTTAAGGCTCGAAACAAAATATGAGCCTTACAGTGTACATAAGGAATTCTCCTTCCTGCTTTCTCTGAAAGTCGCTTATGCACGCTACTTATATTTCCCGAAAAATTGGCGGCACCATCGAAAGTGCAAGAAATTGTTTTCTTATAATCCAGGTTCCTTTTCATCAGCTCTGTCAAATGGACTCATAATGGTTTTGGAATCAGCGCTTGCTAGATCAGTAATACTCAATGATATTTATTTTTCTTCACCCCAGTCAGTCATGTAGCGAATCAAAATTGACAACTGGCTCACACTGTTGATGCCTGATGATTTGTCAGCCATTAGAGAGTGATATTTTTTATTCAATTCTGAGGTGTCACAATCATCTGGAACTTCAACAATGCAGGTCAACTGTAGCTTTCTTGCGTATGTCAAACAGTCACTCTGATTTTCCACCCATTGCTTCAGAGAGTCGTATTGTAGCATAAGAAGATGAGAAATCAAATGTTCATACTTCGTAGTGTATGGGATTTCTTCTTTTGCTAAGAAGTACATGATTCTCACAAATGCAGCCATTGCTTCCATGTTGCGACTAAATTCCTGAGTCGACTGTTGAAAAAGTAAAGTATGACCCTCGTCACGAAGCTTATGCATTGTTTGAGCATGAGCATATTTTCTGGATTCAGAATGTTTGTCGAACTTTTCGGTATTTCCAGTTGCTAAAATTGATAAATTTAGTTATGAAAACACCGTCCATTCTATGTAGTGGATTGAATCATTTTTCAAAAATTATCAGCAGTGCTTACAAAACGCCTCTCCAAGGGATATATAAAAAAGCAGCCATTCATATTTCTCTTCTTATCCAAAGTCGATGAAAAGGGAGAGGAAGTTGCAGCAGCAGGAGTTGACGAATCAACGTCACAAGTTCCAAGACTCAGTAGCTTAACCTCAGTTTGAGCCAGAGACTCAGCATCAGCACCACTACTCACTATCTGTAGTCTAAGCTTCTTTGTAACAAACTGTAGAATTAATTTCTGCAGCATACTTCACCACAGAAAAGTTCAAATCACAAAGTTTAACCACAATGTTATATAAAGCACAAAACAACAAATAAACGAAAAAACAATGCCATACAAATAGTTTTCTCATAGGCTTATAAAGTATGAACCGTTTTTCTAGAAACGTCAACACGTCTGACAGTATCTACACACTTCAAAAAATGTGAAAAATGTTTGGTAATAAGTCTATACTTAGCTTATACAATATAATACTAATTCTAGATTCTTAGATATAAGTCCCTCCTTTTCGCGATTCATAATGGCTAGTTGTCAAGGTCAAACACATCTTTCTTCGAGAAGTCACCAAAATTTTGCGTTATTCAGAATGTTTAATTGTTGGGTCCAGGTGTTCGATGAAATAATAGAAAATCCTGACTCATGCGTCACGATTTTCATTCGGTTGTTAGAGTTTCTCTTTCTCTGTAAGAAAGGAAAAACAATAACGTCTGTAAAAAACACAAAATAGTTAAAATATTTAGGGTGATTTTTTATTTTTTTTTGCACAGGGGCAGTCTCTCTGTACACTCCCTGAATTCAACACTGACTACGTGATATGCTTTTAAGTTTTCAAACGTAAAATCTGTGGGAAGTAAAATCTTAAACAAAATTAATATGTTGTAGTTTTTTGGAAAAAGCTTATTGACAAATTAGTTAATAATGTTTCTATGTATAATAAAATTGGTCTGTTTAATTTCAAGTAACTATTAAAAACTGCTTTTGTTAGATTTTTTATGGGGATATGATATTTTCAGTGTTTAAAGCTAATACTTTGGTAAATTAATTATTAATATAAGAAATATCGGAAAGATGTTGTTCGCTAAGCTCCTTTTTAGGTTAATCGTTTTTGCACGTCATGCAGCATCAAACAGTGTATTTTCAAACTGTTTCTGTATTTTTACGGATTGTTTCAAAATAATCTTAATAATCCAGTCCTTATATTCTGCCTATTTCCGATAGCATATTGTCATAGAGTGCGCTGAATTATTCGAGTCGTATGTTTCATTTTTAATACTAATGCTGTTAGAATCTATTTGTTGTAATTACATACAGAATACCAACTAGCACGTGTTTTTTTCAAGCCATCGTTTGTAACTTGAAATAAAAATAGGTAATAACTTTTGGTATTTTTATGCATATAGTAGTACTAGTGACTGTCTCCAAACGTTATGATTATGAATTAATCCATATCATTGAAGAATAATTTATAGGCTTAGACCTTATGACATGTCTCGATTCTTCTCGACTGTCACGAAGGTTATCGGTCATTTACTAATAGTAATACCATAAATATAGAAAAAATACTTATGACAGTAGTGCCGTAATGGCGAGCGGTGTATGTTATAATTTTTGCCCGCGTTTGCTATAAATTGTAACTCCTAGCTATTAGTATTATTAAGTCTGAAAGCAAGGTGACACTACAGTACAAATAAAATTTAGATTTACTTTTTACATAACGATGAACTATAGCATCACGTCATAAGTCATAATGTCATTCAATGACTCATTGTCATTAATATGTGTATCATTAATAGTTGTAATTTGTGTGACACTGATAGTGACTCTTTTTCCTCTTATCGAGTTTTACTCTAGACAAAAAAAAAAAAAGAGAGAGAAAAACTTGCATGTTATTTTTAAGGAAATCATTAATTCCCATCTTAAAATGTAAATGCTTTTAAAGTGTCAGCTCCACTACTGCTAACACAGCAGATTATTTCATAAATCCAGTCACCCTGTTGACAAAATAAAATTGTCTCAACTGGAGCCTAGCCTATGTTTTTCAAAACCTTAAACTCGTATCCCTTCAACCTGTGGTCTTCAGAACATAGCACAAAGAAATCAGAGGATTTTATCTTATTGATTCCCAGGATAATCTTGTAACCTTCAGTAAGATCTCTTCTTACCCTCCTTTGAGACTCTCAAGAAAAAAATAAAGTAACCTAATCTATAGCATCTCAACCAACTATTATGTCTGTCATATTTGATATGGCCTGATGATATCTGATATTGAGCAAAAAGCCTTGTTGGCAATAGGTATAGCAGATATAGTGTGGTTACATATTTTTTACTTTCATTTTTTATTGCTAAAACCATTTCCAAAAGTCTGCATCTTTTCTTAGGTAATGAGACAAAAACCGTACACAGTATTCCAAGTGAAGTCTAACTAGTGATATGTATAGGAAGATACTGTAATTACCTAATCAGTATGTCTATAAATACACCTTAAAATTATTTTAGCTTTACTACTAGGAGTGGGTGTGCAGAGAGTCTTAAAGGGCCATATGGTCCCCTGTTATCTACCATAAAAATTCACTAATGTAGTATCAATGTTTTTGCTTTTACATTGACACTGGAGGACAAAGCAGAAAGTATTGGGATTACAAATGAGTAATTCATATTAGCTTTGTGAAGAAAGACAATTTCTCATTTAATTTTTCTTCTCAGTATAACACAACATGAAATCTATTAGTAAGCAATTTGAACTTTATACTTCATCATATCGAACCAGTTAAATACATCTATAAAGGTTTCCTTTAATATGAAATTTGAAATATGTATGTACAGTATGACACAATTGACAGTTTTTTAGTTGTTTTTTTTTAAGTTGAAGTAATGATGCCATTGCTCATAACAACGTAACATACAGACAGCAAGAAACCAGTTGATCCTTTAAGGCTATCCTTCAAAACCCACCTTTGTAGACTGATTTACCAAACCTTTCTTTTTTGTTCCTACATTACTCACTAGTCTAGGCTAATGTCATCTCATAAGTAAGACAAGACTTAGAAGTAGTAAGATTAAATGGAGTTTAATAAGAAATTTTAAACAAAAATATTAATCAGTTAAAAAAGATGAAGTATTCAATTAAATATGTACAAGTAAGTTTTGTGTTATGTTATATTGAAAAGAAAGAAAAATAATTGAATAACAAATTTGTATGAAAACAAGTGCTTGTGTATAATCTTAGTTCCCATTGTCATCAGAGATGAACAATAAATGTACATGATACACTGAACATTATTTCTATGTACCTTGTTGACCTTAAGATGTACATAATTTTGAAATATTAATTGTAAGAACTTATGGTTTAATTGTTAGACTAAAAAGCTATTTTATGGTATTGATTCATTATACTTTCATGAAAATCTGTTTAGCTTGATAACAATGAGCAAGATGGCAGAGGGCCATTTGTCTCACCAAATTCATCCCTTCTAGTCCAACAATGGAACTATGATGTACCTACCTCATAGTGTAATGAAATCTTTGAAATTTCCTGTTCAAAAGTTTCTCTGAATGTGTTGCAAGGATGTATGGCACCATCCCCCATGGTATTGGCAGATGTGCTTATAGTAATAATAATAATATTTTAGTACTCCGTACTATTTTACTGTTCATTACTCTTCTGAGATATCACAATTATAAATAATTTTATCTCTCTTTGTTTTTATTGATTGCATTGAAACATTCAGAGAAACTTTATATTAAGTACACATAGTTTTGCTACACACAATGAGAAAGTGAGTCATGAATTACCAGACAAGGAAATTGTTTAATGATAAATTTTAAGAATTTTGTCAGTCAATAAAGTAGGCACACCTTAGATAATTTGTTTAGTGTGTTATTTAAGTTAAAAGTACACAAACAAATTTTTGGCAAAATATTCAGAGGTTTATATCAGGTCTGGATTTGAGTTAAAGGAAAATATAATTACCATTCAAGTTTGCAATTCTATCATTTGTATTTCATTGCTGAATGCTGAAGCAGGTTACCCATAGCCAGATTATACAGGCTCCTTACAGTTTTAAACACTTGAATTTAATTGCTTTGTCCTTCTACTGTATACTAATGAAAAAAACTAGTTCATGTCTCAAACTAACATTGTAGTGTTATTAGCACATTTTAAAATGTATTTAAGAAGCTATTCATATTACTGACATTATTAATGAACAACATAAGTTGAGAAACTTACTCACAAAGGACATCACTTATCATACAGTAATCTTCACATTGTTGGAAAAAACTTACCGACACCCTTTTATCCTTTACCATAAAGTACAATTTCCACTCAATTTTATCTTCTCAAATGTTTAATATTACACTTAAGAATTTAATGTACTAAATAAACTTTTATACATAACCTATAGTTATCAAAGACTTGAATTTACAGCTGTAGAATACTTTCCTTATCAATAAAAGAAAAAGAACATGAACTTACAAAAAAAAATCTCTTCTTATTAATCTGGTTTTTATTTTTTTAGGAGGTTACGTATTATTTGGATGTTAGACTTTTTAATTTACATTTTTAAAAGGCTTTGATATGGTGCCATACAAAATATTACCTACAAAAATCACACCAGTAAATTGGATAATGGGAAAGCAAAAGCTGTTATTATTGGGGTACAGTTAAAGGGGAACCTTGTTACTAATGGAGTGCCTGAGAGGTCAATGCTCTGGCCTTTGCTTTTTCTTGTTTACACTAATGACACTGATACTGGTATAATTAGTAAATGATAAAGTGTGTGGATGACATTAAACTCTTAGGTATTTCTAGCTGTGTTGAAGATGTTGAGACATTACAGAATGATTTGGATAAATTGGTTAATTTGATAAATATTTGGCAAATGACCTTGAATTATAGTAAGTGTTTGATAATGCATTTGGACTCTCATAATTTGGATTACATGTTTAATACAGTTAGATGAAAACCCTCTTAATAGAATGGCTGAAGAAAAGGAACTTACCATAGTGATGGATAAGTCACTCAAGTGACTGAGACTGAGTTTTAGGGTGTATTTATAGACACTGATTATAAGTAAAAAGAGGTACTTTTCTCTATATAGGTTGCTAGTTAGGCCTCATTTGGAATACTGTGTACAAATTTGGTCTTATCTAAGAAAGGATATTGATTTAATGAAAAAGGTTTAGAAGAATGAGTTACTGGGATGATTCTGGGGATGTTGGGTTATCTTATGGGAGGATACAGTGTACTTCAAAATCTTTCAATCAAATTTACATGGACTGACCCCATATTGGAGAAGGAAGATTGCCTATAAATCAGAATCTACCATGTGCATCTACACAAAATGTGGCTTGTTTTTAGTGAAATGTATAAGTTTGTTTTACACAGAAATCAGATGAATTACAAAGATGTTTTCACTCAAGATATGTCTTTGAATTGACAATTTCAGTCTGATTCAGATGCTGACAAGTAGGAGTGCAAGGTGATATTGTGTGAAGAAAGGGATACTTTTGTCCATCACATATTGTATTTGCATAACTTCTAGAACCTCAGAATGCATATCCACAGTTCCTTTTCAGTATCCCTGTATATTGTATATGTTATTTACTTTCCTCTTCCATGAACTGTTGCTGAATCGGCAATGTAGTGTAAAATGAATAATTGATAACTCTGACATCAAGTACATAATACCTTATTCTATGGCATTCTGTAAAAGGTTGTGGCTTACCCACTTTGACATCCTACCCATGTGCATAGGGTTAATTCTTTTTATGAAGAAGAAGAGTAATAGGATGTAGGGGATAAGTTGGCTCATTGGATTGAAAAATAACTGAATGGAAGAAAGCAGTGGAGTTCAGTCATACTGGATTAATACTTCATACTTCAGGGCTTAGTGCTAAGATCTTTGCTTGTTTTGCTATACATTAATGATGTGGGTGAAGGAATGGTCAATAAGTTGCTTAAATTTGCTGATTACATTAAGGTCTTTGATGTTGCTGGCTGTGATGAGAAAGCTGCTGGTTTACAAGAAAATATATATTATTTAACAAGTTGGGTGATTAAATGCCAGATGGCTTTGAGTTGTAATAAATGCAAGGTAATGCATGTTTATTATCATAATTTTGATTGTAAGCATGTTATGGAAGAAAATGGATGTTAGTGTTGTGGTTGATCAGTCTTGTAAGCCATCCAAACAGTGTGCTATTGCTAATGGTAGGACAAATAGCATTTGATTGATTTTACTGTTGTGAGTAGCAAAGACAACTTTGGCAACTATAGAGATTACTAAGTTGGTATCTTGACCAACTGATTTATCTAGCTATTTAATCAGTCAGCTAGTGTATCAGTTTATGAAGATGCCATGACTTGTAAAGTAACCTTATATTGACAGAGAAGTATTGCATATTTACCTAGGCATTTGTTCATTGTAAATAGAATGGATTATCTAAAATTAGAATGCTACAATCTGGCTATTGATATTTCTGGATGTGTAAGCGTGTGTGAATATTTCTCTCATGTAACAGCTATCTATTTTTTATGGGTGCAATATATGTAAAAGTATAATTTTTTTCACTTGAATTATTTTTATATATGATTCATCTACAGATGTACATAATGGGGAATAATGTAAAGGGAATTGAAAGTGATGATGCATCATCTTTTTTTCATATTTAGTGAGAATGGTAGGAATAGGAGACAAATTTTTGCATAATAAGAGTTAACTTCAGCTAAGACAGTTTTACTAACAGGATGATTGACCTTTGGAGTGAGTTGCCTTCAGATTTGATAGATGCAGAAAACTTAAATGAGTTTAAGAGAAAGCTTGATTATTATTTAAATGATAAAGGCTGACTCTGAGGTTTTATTTTTACTTTAGATTCATACAGTTGATTAAACAAGACAGAAAGATGGCCAACAACAACATAGCATCAGTTGAACATCTTAAACAGTGTGTTAAGCAGAATGACCTTTGTGAAGCAGTAAAATTTTTGAGTGATGATAAGCATCTGAACTTTTATGCTGAAAAAAGTCTGGATGTTATTCCTGTAATTTTTAACTACCTTGATAAAGAAAATGACAAGTCAAGCTTCAGTTTTATCAATACATGTGAGAATGCTATGGTAGAGATTGCTAAGAGAGGTAATGCAAAAGAGCTTTTAATTGGATTTTTGGAACAAGCTGATCGATTTAAAGAGGATGTATGTTTCAGGGCACTTATTAAACCATTGCAGATTGTCTTACAGCGATTACCTGGTAAGAGAGGAAAGTCATTGGAATGGACTTTAAACATTTTGGGTGCTCATTTAGAATCTTTACCTCTGCCAAAAGACTACAATTTGGAAGGTGAAGAAAGAAAACTTCTTGATTTAGATCTGTGTGTGCAGAGAATAATCACTCAGATATCATTGTACCTACCTTTCTTTGAGCCTTTCGTGGAAGAAGTATCATTAGCAGCCGAGAAGCTGCAGCATATTAGCTACTTAGATAGAGCAATTCATCAAAGACGTATCATAACACTGTTTCTGGTGAAACTTTTACATCATCCATTAGGATATCTGGATCTTTCACACACGGAGCGAAAGGCCAAGAGCTCTTCACGTGTTTGTGCTGAAGAAATCATTGCATATATAAGTAGACTTCAGGGGAATTTCTTAAATGTTTACCATTCTCTCAGAGAACAGCAAAAGTCCAAACTGTTAGATTCTTATGATGAGCAAAATAACTCTCTGAGAGAAGCTGAGGTAGAAATGACAGTGTCTGAAATTGCTTTAGGTGTTTTTGGCTATATGATATTTGGGGAGGAAGTGAACACTAAAAATATTCCTTCTTTATACACTCATTTGTATCTTCTTGAAGAAAATGTGAACATTATCTGTGTGCTTCTTGAAAATCCCAAAGAAATGATCTATTACAAAGGGCTAATTCTAGCTCAAGTTTTGTTGGACAAGTTAAAAGTTGCTGAACTCTCTTCTAAAAATCTTGATTTAAATGACTACTTTAGAATGTCGAAAGCTCTTATAAAAGTAATGGTCTACTGTTGTGTTGAAGAGTATCGTCAACTTGCTCGAGTAGTTTTTGAAAATTATTTAAAGAAGCTTGATTTTGAAGGGAATTATAAAATGTTATTTTCACTCATTAATTCAGAAAAGCACGCAGGGGTGCAGGGTTATCTTATTGGATTATTTAAAATGAGGGTATTATTGTCATTAGAAGAAAAAAGGAAAAGTTCTCCTTTTCTTGGAGTTGGATTAAAGAAGTTTTTAAAAGTAATCACAGTCTTGCCTAAAAAAGTTGAAACAGATCTGTTAGATCACAGTGACTGTGTTGTTGCATCTCTGAATCTTCTACGTTTTTTGTTTTTGCGAGATAAAAAGATTAATAATCTTACTGGCACTTGGAGTTACCTAAATGAAGTTCAGACTGAATTCTTACAACCCTTGCGCACAGCACTTCAACTGTCTCAAGCACATTATAAGTTGAAGCTTGAGCAAATAGGAGAGAAGCAGAAGAAAACATCTGTAAGTAAAACTGTGTATGTAGAAGGTCAACCCTTACCAAATCTTCCTGCTAATGACAAGGATATATTAAAGTCTGCACTTCTGCAATTTGACTTAATAGAAAGTCTTCTAGTGAGACTGGAAGAAATTTGTGATTTATAAACTTAAAACTAGTCTTTTTCTCTGCAAAGAACAGCTTTTTGTCTTTCATTTTTATCAGTTTGACTAATTCTAGTGAAAAATAGTTTCTCATATTATATACATATTCTATAGTATTTTATATACTCATATTAAAGAAAAACAGAAGTGTAAAACCAAAACTTTTATTGTAAATATTTTATTCCCCACCACTCATGTACTTCCCTGGAAATATGCTTGTATACACTCAGTACCTTTTCTAATACACTATAGTACTGTTTTTGTATTTGTCATATTAATAAAGTTTTGCATGATCATTCCACTTGCTTCATATATGTAATGGTTACAGCATTTGATTATGTACTTTAGTGCAAGTTATAAACTGATAAATGCTTGTACTTATACAGACAAATATAAATTACTTCTCAATGAACTTGGATGTGGAAGTATGAACATAATAAATATTTCAAAACAATATAACTACAAAACATAAAATGTTTCTGTTTGAAGAAAATTCAAAGCTATTTGTGTGATACTTTTTACCATGTGGGTAAGAATATTGTGACCTGAAAAATAAAAAAAACAATTTGGTCCCAGCAAGGCCCAGTGGTTAGCGTGCTAGACTGCAAATCCAAGGATTCATGGCCAGTTGCTACAAAGCCATACTCCACGCTGTGGAGTTGTGAATGAGTTATTAAGAGTTAAAGTAAAAATCAACTATTTGGCTAGAGTAGCCAAAGACTTGGCAGTGGGTATGTTGTTGATTAGCTGCCTTCCCTCTTCCCTGTCAGTTCAAAATAAGGGATGGCTATGTACAGGTAGCCCTTGTGTAGCTTTGTGCAAATATCTGCATCAAACATGCAAGCAACAAATTATTTAAGCCTTTTTACGGATTATAGTATGTGCACTTTCAGTTTAAATACATCAAACTGTCACTTTTAGTTAGCTGGTTTAACTACTGATGACCAAGTTTACTAGACTATCTTCAATGATGTTCTAGACCAAATCCAAATATTATAACACTACAAAAAAAAAAAAGAGACACTTGGTATATTCATATACCACATATGCACTTTTGAGGATAAAAGTAATAATTGAATGTTTAAACAAGCAGCTAAGGTACATGTAGAAGGCTGTGACACTCAAAAGTTGTATACTAGTGGTTTTATTGCTTTATGTAATTCTTTACAAATATTGTAGGCCTGAATTTGACATGAAATGTTCCAAGATGAAAGTAAAAGTGGTTGCAAAATTATAATTTTTATTCGTTTTTGGTGTAAAACCAACCTTACATTAAAAAATAAAATGAAACGTCTTGTTGTTAAGAGAGAAGTCATGTGGTAACTCTTCATTTGATTTTTCTCTCAACCTTTAATTGATATCTCAATCTTGTATAGTGGTCTTGTGCCAACCACATTGGTTGCTGTTGAGACTTAAGTATTTTTTGTATTGGCAATTGTTGTGAACTGCTAACTTGAAATTATTATTACTAATTCTTACTTACTGTACATTAAAAAAATAGGCATTGTTTCTCAGATATTTGAATATTAATTATGTTTTATTTCTCAGTTATACTTGTTAAAAGAAAAACTGTTAATTTTGGAAATATGTTTTGTAAGCTTGAAGTAAAAAGAAAAAAAGTTTATTCTGCTTTCAACTCGCAGGATATTGTATTTGTAGCAAGTGTTGTATTTTTACTGCATAAAATCTGAGATTCATTAAAGGATGTATACAAGTATGTGTATGATATTAAATATTTCACCTCCACACCTCTTGTTAAACACACCTTATTTAACAAAATATTTTTAGAAAAAGTTATTACCATTGAAAATTTCATAATATAACACTGCAGGCAGGAATGTTTTAAATTAGATTTATTAATATTGCATATCCATATTGAAAGTACTACAAATAGTTATTGAAATTTCAGATTTAAGTACCCTCTGGAAAGCATATCAAACAGAAATCTAAGGCATGTGCAAGTGATGCTGTCACTTTTATAATTCAAAGTATATTGGTATAACTGTTCTGTTCTAGTAGTTTTAAAACAATCACTATTGGACAGAGTTGACCGATTAGTGGAATTTATTAATTAATCACATTCAACATAAGATTAATATTCCTGTTTTAAATATGTTTTAGTTTGTTTATTTTTTAATACATTTTCGAACTACTTTTTTATTAATTATGATAGACACCTTCAGGCCCAATTATTAGGTCATCAGGAAATTAATGTCACTTTTTTATATATGAAAAAACACGAACAATTTGTATATCAAAACAAAAAATTTATTAAATAAATAGTCTCCATTCTTATCGATGATACTTTTCCATCTTACAATCAGGTTGTTAATGCCCCAATTAAAGAAATCACTTGCCTTTGAAACAAAAAACATGTTGATGTCCTTTTAACACCTTCCATATTTGCATACGTTTTCCCATTAAGATGGTGTTGCAGCGAATAAAAAAGATGGTAATCTGATAGTGCCATATCTGGAGAATATGGTGGGTGGGGGAGAACTTCCCAACCCAACTCCATAATTTTGTGTTGCGTTAAATGTGCCACATGTGGACGTGCATTGTCGTGGAGAAGAAGAATACCTTTCCAATTTACAGTGAAGGGCTTAATTTAAACGTTCCAGTTGCTGACTATAGATCTCTGCACTGACATTTTGCTGTGGATTGAGGAATTCAAAATAAATTACTCCTTTGATGTCCCACCAAATGTAAAGCATCACTTTCTGCGGATGAAGTCCAGGTTTTGGGGTCGGAAGAGGTTTTTGTCTAGGACTGAGCCATTGTTTTTGGTGTTTAATATTTGCATAGAGAATCCATTTTCATCACTGGTGACAATTCTGTCCAAAAATGGTTCAAGCACCAGTAGAGATGAAGCAACGTTCACACGTTGAAAACGATGCTCATCGGAGAGTTTGTGAGGCACCAAAGCACCTTCTTTATGGAGTTTTCCCTTATTCCTTAGATCAGCGTTTCCCAAACTTTTTTGGCCACAGAACACTTTTCAGCTGAGAAAAAGCTTACGGAACACTGGACACGTGAAATATTGGTGTAGAGCAGGGATTCCCAACCTTTTTGTTCCTTTGTATCCCTTGGACATTCTGACAGGTTCCCATGTTTATCAGCTGATTTGTAATGAGGGCGTTCTATATTGCTTATGTTCTACATTACTTATTGAAAACGTGAGTTATACTTTAGCACAGCAGTAACATCACAACGTTCACCATGATCACAACTTTTTGTTTAAAGAGCGTATACTTGTGTGAACCACTTTGCTCTCTTTGTCTGACTGTAGAATAAAACACCATGTAAAGTGTAAATCATGGTTATACTCTCAGACCCCAATGTACCCCCTGAGAAGTGCAAATTTACCCCTGGGGGTACATGTACCCCAGGTTGGGAATGTCTGGTGTAGAGAATATGTTTTGCGCACAGGGCCCTTTAGATTTGTATATTATTCATTTAATCAAATTACATGTTAATGAATTTTTATGCTTATAATATATTTTAGGTACAAACCTCTCCACTAAGATATTATGTAGAATAGATATGGCATCTTCTGTAATTCTTCTTCAGTGTTGAATCGATATTATCTAATTCTAAAATATAGGAAAATATTTCGTATTATGTTATGATAGTATAAAAAGTGTTAAATGTTTTATTGAAATTTAAAATCATGATTTTCCCACGGAGCACCTATCAATCTTGGATTGAACACCAGTGTTCCTCGGAACATAGTTTGGGAAACGCTGAGGTACTCTAACGTGACGTTTAGGCTGTTCATTTAAGTATTATACGTGATGTACGTTTTTTTTTGGAGTAGTTAATGAAAGTACTGCAAAACGCGACATTAATTTCTTGATGACCTAATACTTAGGATTAAATTACTTTTCGATCGATCGGCAATGTAAAACATGTAATAAACTGCATATGTTATTAATACTGTACAAGTTTTCAGAAGATTTCTAAAACCACTGAATGTTTTGTAGGTGAATGACACTGATTATAAATTAGAAAAATATTAAATACAATATTCTCAAGTTTTATTTTACACATCTTTAAAAATAAGATCGCCGGTATAGTGAGTGTGCTGCATCACCAATTAGTCAGTGAAGTTGAGAAAAAGAGTGCAGGATTGTTAGGGAAAACTGAAAAGTTTATTACGAAGTAAGCACATTCTTTATTTAAAATAATTGTAGTTAAAAAGAAAAAAGTGTGGCATTGTTACCGAGAACTTTGTATGCTGTTACTAAAACTAATTCACTGTTAAAAATATTTGTCCTTTGATTTCATTCATAAAACTTGTAAACATTCTTGTCATAGTGTGTGTGTGATAGATAATATATAATTCAATGAAAACAAATCCTAGAAAAATTGAAAGTTCAGTGTTTATTTGATGCCATTAAAACTTGTGGTAATAGTAGATGTTTTTGCAGAGAATAAAATGACTAATAAGGTGGAAATTGAAGTTTTTATAAGAAATGTTAAAAACATAATACCAGAAAGTCTGATTGCAAATGCTTGGTATTTGTTTCTAATTCTATCCAGCCGGGACATTTCCTCGTCAAAAGTTGTTGCAAATACAATGACATCGTCCAGGTACACTAGAGCTATCCTCCATTGTAGGCCTTCCAATACTCGTTTCATCAGCCTCTCGATTGTTGCTGGAGCATTACTAAGCCCGAATGGCATCACTCGATATTGCCAGAGACCTTGGCCATAACTAAATGCTCTCTTGGGTCTATCTGCTTCA
>NW_013666716.1:318273-327782 GCF_000517525.1 Limulus polyphemus | reverse complement strand
CAAATGACATTTCTTGGGATGGAGTTTGAGTTTTGCTGCATTCAAACGCTTGAATAGTTCCTCCAGCTGGGACATTTCCTCGTCAAAAGTTGTTGCAAATACAATGACATTGTCCAGGTACACTAGAGCTATCCCCCATTGTAGGCCTTCCAATACTTGTCCCATCAAGCCTCTCGAATGCTGCTGGAGCATTACTGAGCCCGAATGGCATCACTCGGTATTGCCAGAGACCTTGGCCATAACTAAATATTGTCTTGGGTCTATCTGCTTCAGCCATTTTTACTTGATGGAAACCTGACTTTATGTCCAGAGTTGAAAACCCCCTGGCTCCACATAGGGCATCAAGAGTATCATCATTTCTGGGCAGTGGGTATGAGTCTTTTTCGGTTATGCTGTTAAGAGCCCTGAAGTCCACACAGCAACGTTGGGTCCCATCCTTCTTCTGGACTAATTACAGTGGGAGCTGACCAGGGACTATCTGATTTCTCGACTATCCCTTCCTTAATTAGACCGCCCATGACCTTCTCTATCTCTTGTCGCTTTGCTGGAGCTATTCTCCTTGGAGGGATCTTTATTGGACGGTGATTGCCTGTGTTTATTCTGTGCTCTACCAGGTTCATGCATCCGAGGTCATGATCTCCTTTCGAAAAGACATCAGCATAATTTGCAACACGTTCTTTTACCTGAAGAGCCTGTGATGATGACAAATGGACTATGCTCTTCTTATAGAGGTCAGTAAAATATTCTGGAAGTGTATGTCCTTTCTTTACAGTTGTATTCCTTGCTTTAACACTGACTGGCTCTACCTCCTGGCACACACCCAACAATGCCCCTTCCTTAAGTATCTGCTCACATTTAGAGAAATTGGCCACTGTTATAGGTACTACTTGATGACCTGCCACAAGTGACCTTCTAATCTTCAAATCTGCTGGCCTGGATGGGTCTTCCACTGCTTCTACAAGTATTGGGCTTCCATGGGGATGTTCTTTTATCCTACCCCAAATTATCTTCTCTGACATAGGGGGTATTGTAGTTGATTTAAGTGCTGTGACATGCACAAGCCATACAATCCACACTTTATCCTATACTGGTACAGATATGTGGACGACATTTTTGCCGGTTTCATTTCTTCAAACAGAAACACTTATTTGGAACACATAAACTTCATTCACCCTAACATTAAATTCACCATTGAACATGAAAATAACAAGCAGTTGTTATTTCTTAACCTCGACATTATCAGATCTGACACACAATTCACCAAAAAATCACTTACACAGCCCTCTTCATCCTCTGGAATTTCGTTCATGAATCCAAACAAAAAATTAATATACCAAAAAAATCTTATACACACAGCTACAAGACTTTGCTCAACTGAGTACTTAGATGCAGAAATCAACTGTATAAAGCATTCCTTTGTTCGTACCAACAAATTTACAATAACCATTGTTGAAACATTTACACACAACCACCAGAACAAAAACCTCAAAACTCAACTCACAAACAAAATTGACACTAATACACCAAACAACACAACATTACACAGCAGTTTACCATTTATCTGTGACATCAGCTCAAAAATCCAAAACTGGCTTGTTCTTCAAGTTGGGCTGCCACAACATACGTGTAAGTTTTTCTACTTTAAAAATTTTGTTTGCATAAGCACAGCACAGTTGTAATGTAGACTTCAATTTTTTATAGATATTTCTTTCTTGTGTATTATTATTAGCTCTTCTTAGCAAGGAAACTAATTACATTCAAGGAAGTTATAAATCACTTTTTATAAAGAATGTGAACTGGCATGATAAGATAGCAAATCCACTAAATTCTACACATAAAACAAACTGATTTATTTTTTAGCATGGTACAGGGTATCCAGAGGTGTAAATTAGTGAAGTTACTATACTTAAGTACCTTTACTTCTGTATTATTTTTCAGGATCGACTTTTTATAAAAGTACTTTTATTCTAACTTAAGTACATTTTAGAAGAACTTAACTTTAACTTAACTACAATTTTGCCAAAATCTGTAAAGTACAAAAGTACTATTTACAAAAATTTATAAAATGCCCACGGATAAAGGAACAAATTAGAGGATGCAGAAAGTAAGAGTATTTAAAGTATCCAATGATGCGTGTTCAGTTCTATTAACTAATAGCTAACGTCACTCCAGCATCTTGTTCACTTAGTTTGGGTAGTTAAATATGATGGATGTGAAGGCAATTGAATCTACCTTTGACACTGTGGGCATGGGCTTCGAGAGCGAGCCCAGGCTGCCCCCTTTCATTTTATTTATTAACTTCTGCTGATTTTTCATAAAAGAAATTTAGGTGACAAATTTCTTCATGAATCCATGAAAAAAAGCAGTAGCCATTTTAGCTCATTAAGTAGTATGCATTTCTAGTAAACTTTGGGATATCCCACTGCTGGGCCTCCCAACAGATTCTGGGCCAGCTGCCCCCTTGTCCCTCCTCTCATCAGCCCTGTCTGTGGGTGCTGGCCATCCTTGGTTATATCTAGAGATAATTCTTCAAGTTCAAGACGATGGTAGGAAATTCTGTCTGCCTACAGTGTTTGCCCAAAATGGTTGATGTGACGGCTTACATTACACCACCATCAAATCTATGCAAACATGTGGAGGTAAATCTAAAAACTATATACATATATTATATATTTATAATATGCTTTATTATAGAGTACGTGTTATTACTAATTTTTATTATATAATGAAAAAATAATTTTATGAAATTTCATGTTTTTAAATAAAATGTTAATAGAAAATTGTTTTGGTTGTAGACTGTTTGCACTTTTATTACTTACTAACTTACTTTAATTAGTAATCACACCCAAGGATAATTGTGGACCTAGTCTTAGTAACAAAAGATTTAAGAGTTTGATTAGGACATGCAATAATCCTACTTCAGTAGTCTGTGAACTTATACCGCTAGAAACTGGGTTTCAATAACTATGATAGACAGAGCACAGATAGCCCTTTGTGTAGCTTTGTGTTTAATAAGAAACAACTTGAACAAATTAATGTAATATTATACAAGGGTTGTCTCTTTACCTCATTGTAAAATGTTGTTATTGCTATTTTACTTTGGTTTTGGTTATCTCAGTAAAAAGTTCTCAGTCTACCATGGTGACAAGAGTTGTTTTAACCTTATATAATCTAAGTCTCTTTCACTTGTAAACTTAGTTTAAAATAACTAAACTAATAAAACTCAGTTATGTAAATTTGTATTGAGAATGATAAGAAAATTTAAATTGTTTAGCTCAAAGTTGGAGAAAACTAAAAAGCAATCACTAACTATTAATACCAAAGCCGTACTCAGAGTGACAACAATGTCAACCTGTGAAATGGGTCATACATTGTTGAAACAAAAGCTTAGAAACTTATAGTTAATGGATCACATGCTTGATAGAGAGCTTCTTATCCATCTTTCATTAAAGTCTTTTAGTTTACATCACATCAGTGGTTTTGTTCTCTGAGCTCAATAATAACTGCAGAGTGTAACCTAGTGCTCATGAAAAGAGGACTTCGAAGCAAAAGTGATGCAAGATTGGGGGAACTCAATACAGTCTTACTTGCTATAAAAATTTGTATTGGCTATGAAGGTTCTTCTTATTATTTAATTTTCCGTATATTAGATGGGGCTTTTAATTATCTAAATTGATTTTAACATGTAGCATACTGCAAAGTTGATCAGGATCACATCTGTTGTCTTTTGTTTACATGGGAGCATGCTCCATCACAAACCTTTAATATTCAGCAGTGACAAAACAAATTGTACTCTTGTGTAGGTGTAGGAGCTTTTTCGTGGAGAAATTTTGGTTTCTGGCAAGGTACAAAGTGCCATGTTAATGAAAAATTCCATCTTGGGATAGGCTTGAGCATAGAATCCACAGAAAATTCCCATTTTCACTGCTAATATGCTGTTTTTTATTGCAGCGTGTCCACCAACATAATTTCGAGAAGTACTCAGAGTTTAAATCACAAGTTTGGAAGAGGAAGGTCATCAGAACCAAGACTTCAGATGATTCCTCAAACAAGGAATGCAAAATATTCTCTGTGCTTAATTCTAAAAGTGTGTCCAAGCCCATTCTCGATAAGTTAGTTATCAACTTTATTACAAAAGGATTTCATCCATTCAGCATTGTGAAGTTGCAAGAATTCCATGAAATTATTCATTATATGCAGCCAGACTACAGCTTAATGTCAAGACTAGCTGTTTGCAAGAGAATTAATGAGGCTACTACAGAGATGAGAAATAATTTGATAAATGCAATGACTAAAGTGCAGTAAATTGCCACAACTACTGACTGCTGAACATTCAGAAGATAGTTATATTGGTGTGACTGCTCACTGGATTGATATCAGTCATACTGAGACGTGTTCTGCTGCACTAGCCTTCAGGCAGTTGAAGAGGGCCACATATCTATGATGTCTTGGCCAACACCTTGAATGATATACATTCAGAGTATCAGAATCAACACAAGATTATCAGGACAACAACTCAGAGTGGATCAAATTTTGTGAAGACATTCAAGGTATTTGGAGATGATAAAGTAGAACGATTGTTTTAGGATGATGAAGGTATTGAAGAACAGGTCCAGATATGACAGAAGATTCAGATGATCCAGCAGAGGATATCAGTTTTCAAGACACAGCTGCTCTTTTAGACAAGGAGGATCACGTCTTGAATGTAAACTCCCTTCACATCCCCACTGTGCATGCCACCTATTGAATCTGATTGGTACAGGGGATGTCACAAATGTAGAGGGCAGTGATTCATAGCATAAATTGTTCAGATTAACCTTTTGAAAATGTCAGGCACTGTGGAACAATGTTTGTTGATCAGCAGTGGCAACTGAAATTATTGAAGCAGAATGCAAGCTAAAGCTGATTCGGCCAAACCAGACAAAGTGGAATTCTACATTCTTGGCTGTTGAGAGGATCTTTTACATTAAACAGGAACAAGGAGAAGATGCTATTAGGAATATATGTTCAGCATTCAAGAATAAAATGTAAGTCCTTGCTTTTGAAATTGCTGTACTGGTCTTTCTCTTTTTCATTGTATGTACATTATTTTTATCATGTATTTTGCCATTCAATTATTAGTCAAAGTCAAATGTAGGACAAGCAAAGGTTTAACATAAGAAAATAATGTTTACTAATCTTGATGGCAAATGATCTGTGAAACTTATGATAAAGTTTCACATACATAGAATTCAACTGTATATTAATGCTTGATGTTAAATAGTAATGTTTGCTCATCCTGATTTCAAATGAACTGAGAGGCCTAAGAAACAGTTTTATACAAGTATGATAGGTACAACTGTATATTATTTTAACACAAATATTAATTTAACACTTGCTTCAGGTTAAGTCCTGCAGAGCTGGAATTCCTGGGAAAATATCACATAATGATGAAGCCACTGGACATGTTGCAGTCTGAAACATTCATATGGGGTGGTTGCTTCCTACACTCTATCAACTACAATAAGGTCTACCATTCTGCAAAGCTGTGTCGTCCCCTAGTAGCTGCCCTTAAGTCAGGATTACAGAAGTAATAGTTTGCCATCATGTTGGAGAATCCACAGTTCATTGCTGGAGCCATCTTGCTGCCAAAGCTTAAAAATGAATGGACCAGCCAAAATTCCCTTCTCTAAAAAAGGTGAGAAATTTGTTTATTACTAGCTTTCATTGATGTTTTTCCAATCAGCCTCTGTCAAGTGTCAATAGCTCTTATGGTATGAGCTGCACTGCAAACACTGTTGTTACACACATAAAATTTAAAAAACAAAATTGTTTTTCCACTTAGCTATGTCTTGAGATGGTGCATCTATCTTACGAGATCTAATTGTGTAAAACTGTGCAGTTATAAATTGAAGATCTTTACTGTATATATCTCTCATACAGGCAGTGTCCTACTCCTATTTATGTTATGAATCATTACTTTAAGAGGTTTTTGTCAGTATCAGCTACCACAAATGATTATTACTGCATGGTCTTTCTTCCACCATCAACATTTTTTAATGCTAAAGGCTGATGTAAGAACCCTCTTCTGAGCCCATCCTGTTCCTCTCACTAATCTCTGTTTTGTATCACTTGCTACAATTGAAGGTTTTATTTTCATTTATTTTCATTTTTTCCTGTTCTTAAGCTTTTTATAACCATTATTTCTAATTTCTTCTCATTTTCAGGACTGGATTACATTATGTTTGAGGTGGAGAAGAAATCACCTGAGGCCCAAGAGACAGTTGAGAGCTTCAGTGATAAAGAAGCCTCAGCAGTGTGTAGGGAGAAGGGAGCTATGTGCATATCTGACTAATTCGCCTAATAGCAGTATGGATATGCTCAAGTCTTTTCCGTCCCTTCTGGATATATTCTTATGAACAAGTACACCAGTGCCTGCAAATGACTGTTAAATGTAAAAGCAAGCAGACTAGAAAGTAAAAACTTTGAAAATCAATTATTGTTAAAACTTATTTTTTACTCTAACTTAAGTACAATTTAGGAGTGGTACCTTTATTTTAACTTAAGTGCATTTTTGTTAGGTTACTTTTACTTCAACTTAAGTAAAAAAATAAAATACTTTTTCCACCTCTGAGGGTATCAAAGAAACTCCCATGCTGATTTAAAAACAAAATAAAATTACAATCTTCACTTTCAGTATCATACATCTAAATGTGTATATGAGCATCAATAAGAGTTTATTACATAATCATCTATACCTTTATATAATGCATTTGTATTTTGTGGAAAACATGATCCAGACAGACAGAATGTTTTCAGGATATGCATAAACATGTGCTCTTACAGCCATTCTCACTTTATCCCCATGACAACAAATTATTTCTTCACCCAAGGCAGATCTGAAAAATAAAAAGAAAGATAGTACTAGAAATATTTATGGAAAGACATAGGTGATACACACACAGGAGTCACAAATAATGAGTAATTGCAGCTAAATGGTTAATTTATCGTAAGTGCCATACAATATTGCAGAAAAAAAAAAAAGTGATTAAGTTGTGTAGTGCACTAGCATTTTGTATTTGCTTTATACATAAAGCAGTACATTTTTTTTTATGCTACCATAAGTTATACATGTATAATTGTGAAACAGTGTTCGAAATGTTACTCCCTACAATTCAGCCAAGTTTCCTGATTGCCATCTGACCTTTTCAGTTTTCATATAATCTTATACATCCTTAATGGTTTATATATTGAGACTTTGTAGAGGCCAAAGTATGGTTGAGAGTTTTCTATTGGCATTGTTTTCCTTCAAGGTATTGTTTCACCACATTTCTTACTTGTTTGGGATCACAGTCTTGCTGTAAGATAAATCTTTGTCCAACAGGTTTTGTTCCTGTGGGAATGACACAATGGATAAGAATATGTCATACCTGTCAACAGTTAGAGTGTCATTAATTCTGTGTAGAATCCAACACCATTTACTGAGATCCAGTCCACACTTGTACTGGTCCAGAGCACGCCTCACTGTAGATGCTGTACATTGACCAAGATACTGTTCTTCTCTCTGCTTTTGATAAACTATCATTATTGTTGCCAAATTATTTGAATTTCGATTTATCTGTAAAGTGCATCCTCTTCCAAACTCATCATCCCATTCTTTGGAGCCTAATGCTCATTTCAGCCTTCTGATTTGATTATCTCTCCTGAGCAGTAGTTTTTAGGCAGCTGAACATCCAATTAGTCCACTTCATTCTAATGCTTTTCCTACTGTTCTGGAGATAATATATACCTGTACTTACAGTTAGGTAACTGGGAAATTCTCTATTGGATTGTTGTGTATCATGCAAAAAGAATACCCTGATGATTACTTATTGCTATTGAAGAAATGGGCTTTCTGATTTGACCACTTCTATTATCTAACATACTAATTTTACATATAATATTGAGAGTTTCTCTACAACTACTATATCTTAACTTAATATGCTGCATATAGTAATTTTTCACCAGCCAAAATGTTTGATTTATAAATCTTTGTCATATGGCACTTTTGTGCTAAGAGTCATTAGTACATTCACCACTCTATTGTTTAGAATAGTATGCTAGTGTGGCACTCCTGATTATTTAGATGTCAAACAATACCAATGTAAACTTTTAACACATGATTGTACTATGTTGTAGTTTATTTTCATAAAATAGAGGGGTAGCACTTCCATAATATTTGCATTTTATATCCATAATTATTTCCAGTAACATACGTATAACTGAAAAATTAATAACATATTGTTCATACATTCTAAATAGGCTTTCAAATACCTGGTTATTATGTCCAATTAGAACTTACAGAATGTACATTAAGGTTGATACCACTTGATACAATATTATTTAGTTAATTAGGAAACCAGCTCAATAAGCCTAGATTTAGATTTAACTCCAAAGTATCAGTTTCGATTTCTATATAGACAATTAAAAGATTAATAACACTCAACTTTCAACCAAATTTAAAAAAAAAGAAAATTGTGCCACATCTACAAACTTAGAATAGTTTCTTACTGTTATATAAATAAAAGTTATAATACCTCAAGGTCTCTTTGAAGACTTTCCAGGCATTTCTATGACAAAAATGAACAGGCAATGCTTTGAATGTGTGGCCTTCTGGAACAAGAGGATGAACTGCATCCTGAAAGTCTTCATGGTAGGCTGGTACTCCTGGTACATAAAATAATTCTATTAAGAGGTTAATCTGTTTGATTTTGCAACGAGTTTCACTGAAAATGAAAAAGATATGAAATGATTACCAAGCTATTACAATAAGGTATGAAATATTACAGTCATATTCCTACAGTTATATTAACAGTAACTAATATATACCCAGAATTGTGCATTAAAATAACCACAGTCTTGCAACAATATCTAAAAAACAAAACTACCAAAAATAATGTGATGAAAAATCAAGAAAGTAAAAATATAGTTTCTAGCCAATCTTTCATCTGCCAGAAGTCAATGCCAAGGTGAACTCATTCAATACCACATCTTTTTGCATCATTAACTAAAGCACTTTACTCCACAGGATTAATAAACATAATTTCAGATATTTGTGTTTCATAATACTCACTGCACTACACAGCATGGTCACAAGTAAATAGACACCACCTTTTCAAGAAAAAATGAAATTTTTCAGTCATATTCACATGAATTGATATATTTATAATTTAATTAATATCTAGTAGATCTTCCTTTTGCTTCATGGAGTTTGTTGATCCTTTGGGGCGTCGTGAGAATCATCTCGTCAATTTTAGATTGTGGGATTTTAGCCCACTCTTGCTTCAAAACTTGGAGTAGATTGCTCTTTGAAGTTGGTTTTTTTTTTTGTTTCTTGACTTGCCAGTCGAGTATGGCCCAGAGGGTTTCGATGGGGTTCATGTCAGGAGATTGGCTCGTCCAGGGAAACTTCTGGATACCATTTTCTTCCTGCCACTTTTGGGTGTTTCTAGCAGTGTGACATGGTGCTCCATCTTCCTGGAACAACATTG
>NW_013666716.1:316148-317758 GCF_000517525.1 Limulus polyphemus | reverse complement strand
TGTGTTCTTGTCCACGAACCCCGAGGAATAAAGTGGCAAGAGTACTTCCTCTAATATTTCGACGTATTTCGCAAAAGTTATGTTGCCAACACACTCCACTAAGCTCGATCTCCCACCAACCCAAACAGCTCCCCAAACCATCACGCTGAAACCACCATGCTTCACAGTTGGCTGCAATCTGTTGAGCCAAAACTCTTGGTAAGGCATTCTCCAGATCCATATCCTTCCTTTGTCCGAAAATTGAGCGAATCTCGATTCGTCTGAGAACAATACGGTCTTCCAAAAGTCCAAAGGCTTGGTCATCATATCATTTGCCCACTTCTTTCGTCTGACTATGTTGGCAGGTCTTAATAAGGGCTTCCGTCTAGCTGCTCTGCAACGATAACCCAATTTGTGGAGAATCCGTTGAACAGATTTTGGGCTCATCCCACCAACTTTGGCCACTTCTGCAGTCATTAATCTGGGATCCATTTCGATGCTCCTCTTGACAGCCCTTTTTGTCCTCTCCGATGGAAAAGGATGACCCAGATGCTGCTCAGTTGTTTCCTTGCCGTGTTTCCTGAACTGCACGAGCATTCTGTTGACTGTCGAAAGCGGGATTCCCAAATTCTGGGAAATTTGCCGCTGACTTATTCCACCATCTACTTAACCAACTATCCTTCCTCTAACAAAATCTGACAATTCGAGAGAACCTCGAGTTCTAGGCATGTTGTAGCACAAGATAATTAGTGTGTGGACCATTTTCAATTATATAGTGCTTTGTGAACACAAAGTAGTTAGCATAAATCAATTAAATGACGAAAAATTAGGTGTCTATTTACTTGTGACCACTCAGTGTATATCACGAATCAAATTTTAGTTTAATACAACTAAACTATTTCACACCAATAACACTGAAAACTCACACAATTTTTGGTTAGTTTTCATGTTGTCTAAGCCCCTTACCAAATTATTTAAATAGCTAATACACATATAATGCAGAGATTATATAAACAGTGTATTCTATTTCAAAATATTGCTAAAAGCTTTAAACGACTACCTTAATCATTTATTATAAAAATATCTAAACCTCTTGAGCAGATTTTATAATGTGTTACATCAAATCGTTAATTCATTATGATAGTATTAGCATCACTCTCACTCTGTTTTTAAGGGTAGCTGCCTTCTCACAACTGGCTGCAGACAGCAAAAGGCAGTAAGAGTTGAGACGTTGTGGGTGTAAGCAACGAACTCTGTACCCACGACTGCTGACTGGTTTCTTACCTGCCTTTTGGATTTTGTCTGATAGATGGGATATCCCCAACACTTTTGGGTGCTATTACCACAGGCAATCTCTGTTATGACTCTTGGATAATGACCGGAAAGTGCGAAGGTTTTTTGTTTCTTCAAATAGAGTTTTGAATTTATATTATGTTCATTACTGTTTTATAGTGCTGATTTTGATCGCCTATTGACAGTTACTGTAATTGATATAATAGTTTTGAAACTATACCTCTTATATAATATAATAGACACACACATATGTGTATATTATACATCAATGGTGTACAAGCAATTACTCAGTTCTGCACAACCCTGAAGAGATAATTACCTACAAAATATTAGGTCGT
>NW_013666716.1:306614-315148 GCF_000517525.1 Limulus polyphemus | reverse complement strand
AAAGTGTTCCATAATGCAACATTAATTTCTTTGACGACCTAATGAAATATTTGTATTATGGCTATATGCTTCAATAAATGCATGATTATGCCAGCAAATCTGTAACAAAATAATGTAAAATTATACCATTTCTACAGAAGAATAAATAATGTCATTTTAAAGTAAAAATGTCTGCAACCATAGCATCCAAAAGTATTGGGAATATTCTGTCTATTGGATATAATCAAAACAACAGATGGGAAACTAGAAAGAAAGCTACAGATTCAATAAGGGGTTAAGATCTATGTGCTGGAATCCACAATGTCCTAGGCCCGACCACCACTAGCTAGTTGTGGGTCTGATAGTTAGTCGTAAATATAAAGAAACAGAAATCAACCACCCTCGATTTCTATCAAAAATTATATTACCCAACCTCCACCCTTTTACTTATAGTTGTAATAATATATGACGTTGTACTTTTAATACTGTTATAATATATATGATGTTCTAAACTATAAACCCACCCCTATAATTTTGATATTCCTATATGATTTCTATTTTAATGCATTTAGGGGTAACTATCATGCTCACAACCAATTATAGATGGTTAGTGGTAGTGGTATTTGGGATGTTGTGGGTTCTAGCACTCAGATCCTAACACCCTACTGAATCTGTAGTTTGCTTTATAAGTTTGCACCTGTTGTTTTGATTATGTATGACATTTGGAATATCCCCAATGTTTTTTGGATGCTGTGACCATAGACATTTGCACTTTAAAATTATACCATTTATATTTTTGTATAGATGGTATAATTTTACATTGTTTTGTTACAGTTTTGCTGGTGCACTCATGTATTTGTTGATGTGTTCATCCATAAAAAAAAATGTTGCATTTTTACATTATATGTATATATATATATTCTCACAGTATTTGTTACTTCAGTTATAAAATCGAATAACAATTAGACGTAAAATGTTTTTTTCTTTGAAGACCTTTGACCTTCATCTACTGCAGTAACATTCTGAATAGTACAACTTGTAACAGGTGTTCTTAATTACATGTTACAAACAAATTTTCTTACCACTTCTACCTTGTATTTCACATGTAGATAGAGCAGAAGACAGAATGAAACACAAATTTTCATCCCAGTATGTTGTTAAGCCTTTATCCTAAAAATAAATTTTATAAATATATCATTAAAACATCTTTTTATAACCATTTATTTTCCATAAATCTTATGATTACAAGTTTGTTTCAGATATTTCTACAAAGCTACACAAGGATTATCTGCACTACCCATTAGAAGAAAGGCAGTTCCAACTCTTTAGCCACTTCAATCACATAGTGGGATTTGACCATCACTGTTACAACACTATTAAAAATGTTTTAATGATATCTTTTATTGAAATATTAATAAGGTGTGGAGAGGTCAGTTGGAATGTGAAGATATAAACCATATAATAGAGTATATTCTATTGCATCTAAGTCAGTAAAAAGGAATAAAGAAGCTTAAAAGTGTAAAATAATTGTGAAGTAAAGTGTACAAATAATACCTTATGTTTAGTGTAAAAAATAAATAGTATAAAAGCACATATGTTACAATTAATTACTTTAATGTTTTTATCAGCAGAAGTTTTACTCTTTTTGAAGAGTTAGCTATTCATGTTTTTCTACATTATTAAACTTTACAAGCCAATGTTATGATAGAAATCATAAGCATTTTAAAATATGTACTCAGTATTTTATAATAATCTTGAATCTGAAACGAATTAACCATTTATGAACATTTACTAAATTGTCAAACTAACAAGTTTCAATAAAATAGAAACAAATAGTGAAAACAGTGAACATTGTAGGTTCTTAGACTTAAGATATGCTAGGTACTGATCTACATTTGTAAGCTAAGTCACAAGCACTGGTTCTTGTGTTAGCCTAAGATTAAGTTATTTTAAGCCTAATACATAAAAAGGAAATACTCTAAATATATCATTATTGAAATAATTTTCTTGATAAATGGGAAATTAAATATTATTTCCTATTAGAAATTTAAAGTTCAAGCAGTTTTCCACAATGAGGGGAAAAAGCTGATGATTTAAATTTCCTGTGGCTAATTGCCACAGTTACCAAAACTTTTATAATTTTTTTTGCCCGACAAAACAAAATTATTCTACTACTATCTAATAATATAGGCTAGTATGATACTTAGTTTAAGATTTTAACTGAACAGTGGCACAAAATTAATATTCTTATTAACATTTCACATAAATACATTAAGTCGGAAATGCTGATCAAAGTCTGAATTAATAATGATTAAAATCAATTATGACTTCAAAATACACAATGTTAGTAAATTGAGTTTATACCTAAGATGTAAGTTATGTGTGTTATATTTGCCAAAACAAAGGAGACTTGAGACTTACTGCTCTGTGTTCAGTGATTAGCACTTTGAGTTGTTCTTCTAAGTCAAGACTTGCTTTGGACACATCTATGGTGGAAGCTAACATTGTTGGCCATGAAGGAATTGTTGTGGAAATCAGGGCTATAGCATCAGTAGACATTGACTTCCACTTAGAAGGATCATTTAGATCAAAACAGCATCTTTCAATTGAATCAGTAGGCTTTTAAAAATGAAACAAAAAATGCTCAGAAAATTACCATTTTATAAACAAAGGTATGATGTTATAAATCCACTTGTACAATCTAAATTTTAACTTTATTTTTATAATCCAAATTTGATTATTAACACTATCAATCAGGCTCAGTGTTAGCTATTTTGCTGCCCAAGCAAGTTTTCAATCTGCCACTCCACACCATCCAACTTTACTTTCAATTGTGTAACAAAACCACAGGACTGTAAATCAAATCTATTTACTAAAGCCTGAGGAAATATTACAGTAACTGTTAACACATTACTACTGTGCCAGTTCAAAGTTTTATAAATATTGGAATTTCACTTTTCTTGCTTTTGTTGAGGTAATGTTACACACTGCTTATTTTAAGTTAAATTTTATTCACAAATAAAATTGTTAATTACCAGTCAAACAAGCCTTGCTTGTGTCATGGGTGAATACTCTTGTACATGTATTCCAATACACTTTTTAGTTACTTCCAGAGAGCTTGTAATTCATCACACATTTCTGTTACACTGACATCAGTTGTTTTGCCTCTGATAAGCGAATTCTTAATCTTCTTTTTGACAAGTTAGCAATTCAGCTGTATTTTTGTAGTTGTTGATAAATGTCTCTTCCCAGTTCCAGATAGTATTTATGGATAGGTACTTTAGAGCTTTTCACTTGAAAACTACATATTTTTTTCATTGGTGAATTTTTCTTTTCTTGCAAACGTTTTCCCTTGACTTACATTGCCATCTTTAGGATAGCCAAGTATCCACAACTGTACTGGATTGATTTTGACTAACAACTGTAACACCTTTGAGTTGATTTCTGGCCATTTAGATGAATTACTCAAATAAAATGCATGTGTATTTGTATTTTCTGTGTACCTTTTCTCTATAGAATTGTCTTTGTTATGAGAAATGATGATTTCTTTTATTTCTGAGAAAGCACAGTGGGGAATTGTAGCACTGGTTTTTTTCACTAATTTGAGCAAAAGTAGATTATTGACTTGAATATTGAATGGTAATCTCTTCCAGGGCTTGAGTTTTGTAAAGTTATCAAGTGGAACTCAGTTTCACAATCCCTATAATACACACCTTTTCAAAGGCTTTTGACATTTTGAAAAGTTTGCAAAAAGTCAACAACAGTCTCTTATTTCGATTATTTGATGATGTCACAATGTGTGTTGACAAAAAAAAGTAACTCAATTACAGAAGAATGACATGTCGCAAAGTAGGCCTACAATAAAGTACCGTAGTTGCCAGAATATAATGTAAACCCAATTTTGAAAGGTTAAATTGCAGAAAATTTGTTTTTTTACACATCAGTTGTACAGAATGTACTGAATAGTTTCTAAATTCAGTAAACAATTATCGATGTATTAAACATTTTTGGAAATCTTTCATTGAAATTGTTTTTGTATGTTAATTTTACAAAATTTATTGAAAAGTTTATACGTGGTCATACATTAAGCTAATCATTTATCTTCACATAAATCTTTATCATTGCTAGAATTCTCACTATCATTGGATTCATCAAATTTGCTTCCTTGAACCTTTGCTTCATCCTCTTCTGATTCCCACGGCATGTCATCATCTGTCCCATCCATTACACCAGATATGCAACATTTTATTAAACCTTAAATGATGCCTTAATGATTTTCAGTGGTAGCTTCTAGTAAAATACCTAACAAAATTGAATGTGCACAAACATAATACACAGTCAGTTTTTCAGGAGGTATTTGGAGAAAAAAGTGTGCATGATATTTGGGCAAATACAGTAGGACTGCATAAACAATACAAATTGGTAAGACTGTGATAACTTATCTTTAAACTTACATATGTCCTTGGACATTCTATAACAGGAACATTTTCATAAAAATTTCTAACAAGAGGTGCATTTTTACAACAATTTCTTATAACAGGAATAGTGCTCCAGTTTACTACCCCCTCAACTCAAGCCATGATCTCTTCACCTTCTTTTACAATATTTCACACTGCAAGAACTTTGTGAAGTGGTATTCCTTCATTTTGTTATTAATTATTACTATGTTCCAGTTTTACTTAAGTTTTCCTTTAGTTAACATGTTGCTTGAGTTTGTTTATGCATGATATCAACTAACATTTCATTAAGAGTTAATTATAACACCACTCTCACAGCAAGAAAAAATGACTGACACTGGGTGGCTTTGTAGTTTTTGTCACAGTAGCTAGTCATTTAAATTAATTGGTTGCTATATGTCAATAAGTGTTGCTATGGCCATATGCAAATAAGTTGAACAGATGTTTTGCAGCTGGTACATCTCCCACACTGAGTTGTAATATAGACACCTGGTAGAAAATTAAAAGTGTACACACACAAAAAAAGAAAGCTGAAGAATGCAATAGACAGGTGTTCAAGAATGTACAGTTTTAGATTGGACATTGCTTGAAACTCGACTAGAGTTTGTAAGTGTTGTGATATATAATTAATCATTTGTATTCTATTGTTAAATGGACTTTCTGATAATTTAGAGAGATAAATTTTTTTCTTTCCCATTATTTTTCCTAACTTTTTGTGATAGGTCATACTGTTAAGTCAGAGAAATTTGGAATTCAGTTGTGTTGTTTGTACAAGTCTTGGCCTGGCTATTTAGAAATTGAGTTTAATTCTGTTTAACTAGTGAAATGAATATTCTGTGTTTAAGAATCCTGGCATTAATGTTTCAATTATTCTTAGCATAAAAGAAAATATCTGTTACAACTTATGAAAAAGTGCTGTTGTGGTTTTTCACTTTTTCTGTTTTACTTTGACAATACTAGACAATGCCTACCATCAGATACATTTTTAAGTTCACATGTTAATCAGTTTTCATCTACCACTGTTTTAATTGTAAATTTTTTGCTATCTTGCACTTTTTACAAATTTTTTAAAACTTAAAAATAATTTTATGATAATATTTTTATTCTGTGTGATTCCTGAAAAAGTAACACAATAAAAACTTGCAGTCTTAATTGTGAAACTCGAATCTTGCTTATATACCATGGTGGTCTAGTTTTGAGAATGCTTTAAAAATTCTTAACTGTAATTTTTAAAATATTACGTATGCTGAGTACTTCCTGAAAATGATAAATTTTTCTTGTAAATGGAGAGAAACTGCAATGCTCTGTTCCTGCTGTTCAACTGACTACTTACAACAGACATACCTATCCAGAGGAAATTTAACAGGAGATGTGCAGCAAACTTTGAAATGAATTCATCAGTAAATTTATTTTGGAAATATTTTTTATGTCAACATGAGAAATTTTTACTGCAAATTGAAGGAAACTGCAATGCTCTGTCTTTGCTCTCCAGTTGGCTACCTGCAGCAAGAAAATATAGCAAGAGATGCAATGCTATTAATATGCATTAAACATGGAAATGAATTCATCAGTAAATCTATTTTTGTTCTGCTACTTGGACAATTTCCTGCTTGCAAATCTGATAATGCCAGCCCTGCTTCTTATCTCATTTTCCCAGAAACAACATACAAAGATATCAACAATGATACACTTGCGCTTTGTTCTATAAATTATAAAGTACTGAAAAATATTTTATTCATATACATGTAATGTTCTTAAAAGAATATTTATTACATCTGTTTTTCTTTCTCATTATTCTCTTTGTTTATTGTACATGCTTGTAAATAGCAACTATTTCTACATCATCTGATACAAGTATTTTACTGGCCTTCTCAAATGAAAGTAGGACTTCTGAAGTACACTGTAAGATGAGGTAGTAACTTTTATGTATGAAAGAGCAATTAACTCTAATATCTAGAAGTATGAAAAATTTAATTAAAGAAAAACATAAAAATTACTCTGTAGTCATGTCTTGACACTTCTAGTTTCTTTAATGACCTCTGAATCCTCCTATTTTTGTAAGTCTAACTTTTATTGATTTCTTGGAATGAAATGAAAATCAAGTCTCAATGATTTTACAATTAGTAAAATTTTTAGTAATGGTAAAAATGTTGTGCTATAAGGTAAAAGTCATTTTACATCTCAGAGTTACCTAATTTTCAAGCTTCTAGCACAATAGTGGTAATTATTTTTATATAATCTCATCTTATTTAAGATTTCTTGTATCTCTTACATAAACTTATTCTTCATGTTACCATAGCAGTAACACTGATTACTAAGAAGGTTGATTATAATCTTGTTGGTACTAACAATTTTAAGAACATTTCCATAGTTATTAAACATTTTAATCAGTAGGCTTAATATAAAAAACAACTTGGAATCAAATTGAACATAATAAATTTGTTGTGAGTTTTATACATGACAATTAAAAAAAGTTCACAATAAAAGGATATCATGCAAGGCATAAGTAAAAGCGAAATAAAACTAAATATTTTCATATTTGGTGATTTCTTTTTGTCCTACTGGACAAACTAAACATTCATTCCAGAACAAGCATGCAGCTATTTTGATGATAACACAGGTTACACAGTTATCATGGACAAGCCCTAAAACTCATAGCAAATGATAGAGAGAAGCATTGAGAGCAAGACTATTATGATATAATGGACACTGTTTATTTAAGATAAAGTATTCCTACAACTAAATTGAATAACAATTGAGATATCACTTTAAAATATTTATATAGTCAATATAGAAATTTAGAATTGTTATAAAATCACTTAGCTTATCCTAACACCCATAACAACAAAGTAATCATTAAAGCTTGAATATTTTGTAGATGAACTAATCATATAGGAAAGGCTTTGTTTCAAAAATTCATGTAAAACTATATGAGGGCTATATGCACAAGAAATCTCTAATTTCAAACTGACAGAGAAGGCAGCTAATCAACAGTAACCATCTCCAATTCTTGGGCTACTCTACTCAAATAGTGGGATTTGACCATCACTCTTATAATCCACTCATGGCCCAAATTCAGTTGTTTTTATGTGCCATGATGTAAACTATAGATCCTTGGATTCACTGTCCAGAATTCTAACCACTAAACCACACCAGGCCTAAGACAAAAATCAATTTAAATAATTGTCACTTGGGAATACTGGTCATGATATCAGTACAGACAACATGTTAATAATGTTCAATATGACCACAGTTATGTCCACAATATTCCAAGTGAACTTTTATTGATTTCATAGATTAAACATATATATATATTTATATATAGTGCCTGCAACTTCATTGGCTTCCAAATACAATACCTACATTCAAAATTTACCTAATTAATATGTGCTTAAATTTCTTCTATATAAACTTTCATAATAGTGAATGAATTGGAGCCATTTCACAGGGAACATTCTTTTCAAAAAACATGTTTTTACACTTAAGCAAGCCTATAGAATGTCAGTAATTTGCAAATGAGTGTCTGGTAGCATATATATATGAAATACACTAATAAACTTTCATGCATAATATTAACAGTTAAGAATTGTTATTTCATTAAGCTCACAATTATGTATGCAAAAACTTACCTGACAATTGGCAAAAAAACTTTGATGATTAAATATACAGCCAACTGTCTTAAAAGGATGCTTGGGCTTCATTGTTTTACTGCAATCTTTTTGTGCTGAACAATGCTTATACCTGTAAGTATTGCAAACATATGTTTTCTAAAATTATTGTAAACAAATCTTTGTGACTGCCAAACATTATAATAAAATGTCACTAAACACAGAATAACTCATAGAATGTATCTCTCTCTCTCTCTATATATATATATATCACATTACCGTTTTTGGTCCAAGTTGTCATAGCAGATAATGTCTGTGGCAGTAGCACCCAAATGTGTTGACGATATCCCATCTAGAGTTGAGGTTGCGAGTAAGAACTTTTAAAACAGGGTTTATAGTTCTATTATCCGCTATTACAATAAGTTGACTACCTGGACCAATAACAGTAATGCCATATTTTTAAGTCATTATTGTTTTATAGTGCTGATTC
>NW_013666716.1:303451-306496 GCF_000517525.1 Limulus polyphemus | reverse complement strand
GTGTGTGTGTGTGTGTGTGTGTATACACACACTGTAATATGTGAAAATAATAAAATATCTGTCAATTCATTTTTACAAAATATCCATTAATACCTTATTGAAAAGCAAACAATCATTGGTAATTTTATTCTCCTTTAAATATTTTATGGATATATAGTAACTGTGATACCATTATATCATGAAGTCCACTATACTACATCACTAAATCTATATGTTCCTCAAAGTTTATGTATTTTTTTAGTTTTGGATGAAATAAAAAATGCGCTATTGACTGCCTACAAACCTGACCTTGGATTTCTTGCCTCCAGATTTCGTTAATATAGAATGTATCCTTTTAAAGGACAGTTGGGCCTTAGTAATCACCAGGTGAAATTGTGTAGGTTTTAGTGCAACAGTCATATAGAAGGATAAAGCAAGCACTATCCATGATTTTTAAGTGCAGTTTGTAGAGCTTGGGTGAATGAGTTTGTTCATACCACTATCATGTAAGTTAAAATTTTTATGTAAAGAACAGTTTTAAATCTGGCTTAAATGAGTAGAGAGAAATGTGCAACTTAGTCTGTTAGTGATCTGGTAAATAAAATTTAACTGTGAGCCCAATAACACCATAATCTAAGAGTTAATCTGAGAATTACAACTCCTACACTTATTTTGCCCAATTTTCTTCTTGTTCTCACTTTTATTTTGAAAGTTATCTAGAGCCATTTCTGTTAATAGATTCTATATATTCTGCAGAAAACTAGTACATCTCTCTTTTTTATTCTATTAACAACACACACATATATATACCAGCCGAATCCTGCAAAGCTATAATTATTGCAGAAGTAAACTCACGTATATATATATTTTTGTGTATATATATATAAATAACAAATATAGCACCAAGCTCAAGTTTACCATAAACTTCTTTTACAGCAATACTGGCAATTCTGAAGTGCCCAAGATGTGGTTATTTAGTGCTATTGGTTAGCATCTTGAATGTATTGTGTAAACATTTCCAGTTTTCTAGGCAGTTTCTTCACCACTCTGAAGTTGGTTGTACGAACATTCTGGCTTCTTTAAGCCGTGGTCCTATTGGAAGTGTGCTCACATTATAGACTGATTGATTATCCTAAGACATGGTAACCCAAATATTACTTTTTGTCATTCTGGTCCCAAGGATTGTTGTGGATAGAGTACTGCAGCTTTAATTGGCAATGAGGCATTAGTAGAATTGATAGTGCTACTGGTGAAAGTAGGCACTTTTTTCAGGGTCATCGGCTTCTAAAAAGTAAAATTCCAATAAAGGGACTGAAACAATGCCATCGTAAAATGAGGAGGATCCAGAAACTGATTTAAATGGGATAAGTTGAGGACAGGTCTCCAATCTCTGGTTTTTCTTGGGGACAATGAAAAGCAGAGAGTAAAAACCCGGATGAAGGGGAAACACAGGCTTGATAGCTTCCTTAGGAATAAGTATGCAACCTGGCCACATCACCATGAGACTCCATAGAACAAGGACAGACACTAAAAATGGAGCCATCCTTAAATCCCTGAGGGAAGATGGGGAGAGATAAACCCCCGCAAGCAGCATGTATCTCCCCAACAAGTCCTAACCAAAAAGCAGCCAGGTAAGTAGGGAAAGGGCTGATGAAGAGAGCCTCACCAAAGTCAACCACAGAATGGACCCAAGGTCTTCCAAAAATCGTTGGAAAAACAATGAAAGGCCTCAGACATAAGTTAGAAAGAGAAGAGATAATGCAAATTGTTAGTAAGTGTAAGATGAATCCTTGAAAATTGTACCTGTGAAAATCATACAGAAGCTTCAGGATTAAAACCCCAAAGGGTAACAGTGGATTGAATTGTTGGGAATCTAAATGAAATGCTAAAGCATATTGATCAGAAACTCAAGGGAATCAAAGCATACCAACACCCAAACTGTGATAAAAACTGCTGTGCATGAACTTAAATGAAGGGGGAAACACCAAATAGTCCGAGTTAGGGATCTCACACAAAAGGGGAAGGAAAGGCATAACCGAAAACAAGAAACATTCGAAGTGTGATAAATCAGTGTCATTAAGTGGAGGAGAGGAGTAAAAGGTTGTACCTCCTCCAAAGGTGCAGGATGTGGCCATATGGCAAAAGAAGAAGCAGGAAATAGGCTGTTGAAATCATACTCATCCTGAACATTCTCATCAACCTGAAGAGGTGCTGACCATTGCCGAGAAGAAGGCCCAGGCCTCATGTAAGAAGCTATTTCCCTATGAACCAAGGCTTTTACCTCCCTGGCAGACAATGTTGAAACTGAGGCCTGGATAACAGGAGTTTGTGCATTCCCAGTAACATCTGGAACAGTGATGGCAATCATGGTAAATCATAAATTCATAATTCACAATAATTTGTATGAAAATGGTAATTAAAAACAAGAACAAAGTCCAATTCATGCCAATGGAGAAAATGAGGTTCATATAACATAGTATAGAGGGATCTAGGTACTCTAGGAGAGTGCATCATGCATATTGTTGGAGAGTTATCACATGCTAAATGAGCATCATGAACTTGTGGGGTATAAAGGCTAGCATGTTAAGCAAGAAAATTTCTTTGCAATGCATTAGAGGGCAGTGGAAGATCAAGAAAAGCTATTGTGTGAGAAGAGGTATGTATCATATCAGAAGTTTATTGGAAGGCTGACAAAGTTTTCCAACTTTATAGCTGTAGCAATATCAGTGACACTATCTATTTTGGAGGTTCTGTGTGAATGGCAGAAACAGTTAATTTGGTATAAAGCAAGTGATGATCAAAGAAGGTTTAATGTTATGTAGAAAATAAAATAGGAGGATGGCTGTAGTCACTGTAACTATTGGTTGGTCAAGAGTTCAGGCTAAAGCACAGGTTAGCACAAACATTACATGAACTGTAATGTTAGTAGTCTATATAAATATTAGGTCATCAAGAAATTAATGTCACTTTTTTTAGATGAAAAAACCTGAATAACTTATAAATCAAGAGAAAACATTTACTAAATGCAATAGTCTCCATTCTTATCCTTGATGATTTTTCCATCTT
>NW_013666716.1:294559-302447 GCF_000517525.1 Limulus polyphemus | reverse complement strand
AAAACTGTAATATTAGCTCAACCTAAAAGTGTAATAGGTAATAATATTCATAAATCGTTAGAAATAATAAAACACAAAAAAAGATCATGTAGTATTAAACAGAGATGAAGGTTCGGCAAATATTTCTGCAAGAATGTGAATTGTCCTCCTTTGAATAGTTTAGCGTGAATGTATGAAAAATAACATACAGGTCAATGACCTACTAACAAGCTATAAATACTTTGGCAATTGTCTAGTAATTCACTCCTGAGGATGACGTTGTAACATCGAGACATGTTGAGTCGTCAACTTTTTGAAGGCCATAGATAGGCCTAAATAAAATGTTTTTAATTGTGTACCAGTTTAACGTTGAATATTATTTATGATTTTAACTCTATACACAAGTGCCAAAATATTATAACCTAATATAATAGTACTGTCTGTTGTATGTCCATATAACTACTTTGCAGGGTATGAATGGATCTTCACCAAAATTGGTATGGAGGTTCATTAGGTCCATGCAAATGTATATACAAATTTTCAGTTTTGCATTTTGTGTTGTGGTTTTCATGGGCGTTTTTGCATTTACTAATACTGCTTCACCCTTTGTTGATGGGTCTTCACCAAATTTGGTATAAAAGTTTGTTGGGTCCATGGGGAGATTACCTGTAAACCTGCGGTTCCACATTGTGTTTTGAAGTTTTTATGACCATTTTTGCATTTATCGCAGTTATATATAAGGGAAGCATATATAAGGGAAGATAACCTTTCATTACAATAATCATAAATTTACATAACTTCCATCTAGGGGATGGGTACTCCATCTAGTTTTCAATAAAATAAAAGGAAAACACTGTTATCTTTCACTGAACTCCTATCAAAAAGTGCAGTCCTCTCCACAAACCACTATCAACCAAACCAAACTTCTACTAATCAGGTAGTTACATTACCATGCAATGCCAGTATATATGACTTAATCCCCACAGGCAGTATGCCCAAGCAGAAATGTGATCTTGATGAGGGGTGTTAAACCAAGCAACAAATCCTGTTATTTCCTGAAAGTGACAGTGATATGATACACTGCACAAACTGCAGTCCTTTTCCGATTCCTTTAGGCATAGTTTGGTGTGTTGCTTACTATGAAATATGGCTGCAATTTCCGAGATAAATTGACCTGGGTTTAATTAGAAAAACAACAGAATTTTATTATCCTTCAGGAAAATGCCTACAGTAACTCATCTAAGCTTAAAATGCAAATGTCTGCTAGTTAGCCACAAAAGTAAATGTTATTTCATGTGTTCATTTCCCTATTTTAAATTAGAAAATAAATATAGTTACTAAAATTTGTTTGTTACTGAACTGCATACACCAAATATAGTATTTATAAGTATTAATAATAATCCAATAAAAGTACTTCAGAGAGGAAATTACAACATGATGGCAATAAATGAAGATAAGAAAGACATTTGATTTTTCTCATACAAGGTTACACCATTATATTATTAGGAGGTTCACGATGTTATTAACTGTAGGTACAAAAAGTTTGAAATGTAAAATACACAAGTTAAATTTTTATCATATATAAAAGCTCTTAAATGGCATTTAACCCAGGAATATATATATTTTGGTGGAGCATAGTCACCAAAATAAATCCTACAATAAGTGCATGTAACATGTTTATATGATTTAAACAGTAGCATGGTTAGTGAAAAAACCACAGTAAATGGAATAAACTATGACAAGTGTTGATACTAGAAAAACTGATTTTGACATATTTGTGTGTCTTCTGGTAGCAAAATTGATCAACAATGTCAACATGATACCAGACCTTCAAATTCGCTCAAGGACACATAAGATCAGGAAGATGTTTAGCTTAAAGTGACCATGGAAGTTCTTGGCACTATAAAGGATTTTGATTATGCAACTTTTAATGATTCTTCTTTTTATGTAGTTATCTGTTTTTTATAAAGTTTTTGTTGATTTCCTGTCAATTTAATGGCAATAACCTCTCATATATGAAGAAAAAATGGCATTGTTTTGTTTTCATATTTAATATATTTTTCACATTCAGAAACTCTCATGTCAACACTTCTTTTGGTTTTTACCTACGTGACCTTTCTAACAGGATTGGCATGGTATTGAAGATATAACATAAATTCCTTGTTTTATATCCTCAGGTGTTGTAATATTTGAAGTTACTTTAATTTTTGAATGGTGTCTAGATACTTGTATATGATTCTAAAGTTATTTTGCCTAAATATTTTTTCCAGGGGCTCAATTTTTATATTGTAGCTAATACAGTGATTTCTTATTATTATTGGTTGGTCTTTCTTTATCTTCATGGAACAAGGTTTTTCTTGCCCTAAGATAGCAATTTGTATTGAGAAGTTGTAGAAAATGGAGCCTTTTGAAAATAAAAAATTGGTAGAATTTAATACCCCTCCTCCCAGCAAAATACCAATAAAACTGGGTTTTATTTGTATACTTTGTAATTAAGGTTAGTGTATTTCACAATTATCAATACAACATGAATGGTGGTGCAGATTATGAATGTGTTCACATTTCTCGTTAATAAAATAAAAATTACTTGGATAATATGATCAAAACTAGTAATAACTAGAAACCCAAATTTTGATTACGTGATTACTCTTGTGGCATTAACTGATTTAACTGTAATTTTGAGTACTCGATAATTTTACCTGACACTCTTTGATTAGTTCATAGCTAATTGATTACATCCATTTACTGAGTTAACCTACCTGCTCAATTCTAAATCACATTTTCCTCAAAAAATGCTAACTCATCCATGAGTGATATCACAATATCTTTGGGCAAACCACAGTCAAGGAGACTGTGTAGTGACATCTTTATCCTTTCAAGTGACTGTCATGTAGGTAGCCTCACAGAGTCACTTGCTAGTTACCAAGGCATAACTAAACAATGACTGATAAAAAAAATAAAACAGCCTAAATTGGAAAAACAGAAGTGGCATACCTAAAGATGGGTTTGCAGGAAGTCAATAATGTATTTCATGCTTCCCACCAAAAGTAGAGATAAATTTTACAAATATATCTAAATTAAAACTCATAATATAAGGATATTTCAACATTGCATGTAAGCATGTGCATTGGTCGCATCACTGGAGTGTGTGCTCCCTCAAATGGCCTTATTCCCCCTCCCCGTCATGTACAATTTATGGTTGACAAGACATTAAACATCATTCCAGCAGTAAAAGAATCAAGATGAATGACCATACTCTTACATTATCTACCAACCATTTAAAACCAATATTAATGATTATGCTATCACACCATTAAACCACACACTTGGGAATGAAGATTGATGTTCAAACAATTATAATACATTCCAGCCATTTAAAAATCAAAATTGACAGTCATATGGTTACACTATTAAGCTAACCACATAAGAATCAAGCTAACACTCTGCCTTCTTTATAATATAGATACCTCATTTTTTGAAATTTGATGTATAAGATGTGAAAACTTGAATATCACACATGAAATGACAGTTTTGTTTATTAAGAAATTATGGCAACATAAGTGCATTGTTTACATTGTAACCTTCAATCTCCCCTTACAGGTACTGTATTATCTACCTTATATAAACTATCATATCTGTCTTTTCTTTATAAAGTATTCCATTTTTGGTTAGATGTATAAAGTAACAAAATATTTTCAAACCAGGTAAATGCATGGAACAAAGAATTTGTCTTTTTATTTTCAAATTAGTCTATGGAAGTCTGCTGGAGTTAATAAATGTTCTGTTTATCACCTGGTTATACAGAAAGACATTTTAAAATACAGTGGTGAGATATATATGTATTACGAAAAAGTATGCTAAGATATAGAACTCATCTACAGAGAACTATTAAAATTACATTAAATGTTTCACATACAAGGTGCCTTGATTTATTAATTTTATTTTCATGATAAAAAGGTACACAAACTTTATATCCTTTTTTTTTTCTGGAAAAAAGTTTCATTTAACCAAGCAAAAAGCTGCTTCACTGTTGTAGATTTCGTTTCTTTTCATTGAAAACACTGAACCTTCCAGTTCAAATACTAAATGAATTATAGGCCACACAACTATTAAAATGTCAAATATTATATCATGATTTGCTTTAAGTATAATACAGATATCTTCAGAACATGGACTTATTCTACCTAGTATATAAGCTGAAACCATCAATTATTACATATATACTGTTTCTTCATCAATGCAAAATATAGCTTACAAAATAAAAAGAAGTTCAATACTTTTCTAATAAAACTTCCATGATTAAAACTAATAGTTTTATTTCCCACACAATGTACATTATGGCTCAGACACCAGCTGATATTTTATTTAAACTAGCATGTCAGCCCAATTAATAATCATGTTGCAAAATAATGGTCTTTCAGCATAAAATGCAACCCTATATCAGTTGACACTGGAACTAAGCCAGCTCATGCAATGCAACCCAACTGTCACACCTAGGGATAAACTTTGCCTCTGACGATGAAAGATCTACCTTTTAATAGTACTTGGGTTATAGGGTTTTGTTTTATTGTGTTAAACTGATTTCTTGAACCTATGTGTTTTCCTAACATCATGTAGGAATGAAGATGCTAACTTGCACAAACAGTATTTTCAACATTGCTTACAACTGTACTTAATGATATATGAAGTTCAAATCCTACTGAATTACATAATAATAAAGTTACTGGCTTGCATATTATGCATACAATTCATAATCAAGCATTAAGATACAGCCTAGTCAGAATGTAAAATTCAGCTTTCTTCTGACTGTTAGTTTTTGACTTTTTCACTTATGGTTTTAGTGCATTTCTCAAAAACCTTTTCTTTTACACTAGCCTCATTCAGTCTGGCTGAAAACTTTCTAGAATGGCTTGTACAACATCTGCTTGGATGAAAACACTTAAAACTTAATGAACTGGCTTGGTACATACATTCATCAAAATTCTATTAGCTACAAGATACCTACATGATATAATATATGCCTATTAAGTAACAGAAATATAAGGAAAACTATATTATTTAAAAAATTTACTTTATACAGATCCTTTTTGAAAATACAGGTTAACATAGATGTGTTCATGAAAAAATAAATGTTACAGGTAGAGGCACTGGATACATATATATTGTAAAATCACTAACTATTCATTTTAAAAAATCAAGATGACACCAAGATTTCCAGCAACTTAAAAATCAGGACAGATAGTGATTACTACACCAGATCCACCTACGCATAGATATAAATGTCATACCCTTACACCATAAACACACCACCTAAGGATTAAGATGAACGTTCACATTGTTAAATTACATAGACATAGCATCCTGGAAGAATCAATATAGTTTGCCATGCTGAAACTTCCTATGCAGATGTCTCACTAATCTGCTATGAACAAAATACTTCAAGTATGCAAGTTCTTGACACTGGTTGGGTATGGTGTCTTGGATTCTATACCATTTGCTAGCTTTAAGAAGATTCAATTCAAACTTTAGCTGACTCATAATCTATGTGCATATATTATAAACATTACATATTTGTTAACATCCCACACCAGATGTACAGTGAACATTTATGTACTAGATAAAGTCTCTTATTCAGTCAAAATATACTAACCAATAAATAGTTATCGATTAATATACTGTCATGTGATAGAATTTTACAGCCATTTTGGTAAATGCTTGTTTGTTTCAAATATTCATGAAAAATTTCACAAGTATTATTCGCAGTAGCCATCTCTAATCTTGAAATGATATAGGGAAGGTAGTTAATCAATGGCACTCACTGCAAACTTCTTGGCCATCTAACTGAATAGCAGAATTTGAACATCACTTTCATAATGCACCCACAGCCCCAAAGTTATTGTCTTCTGGATTAGTTAAGTAAATAAAAATATTGAGAAAAAGATAACTCATTGGCTTGCTAATTTAGTAACAATAATTCATTATGACCGTCTTGCTCTTTTTTTCTTAACTTGTTAGATTTATTCATTATGTATGTCTGTACATATTTCAAATGTAAGATTTATAATTTTTAAACTAAAAAAACACATGTTTGATTATATATGTTGATTGACTGGTATAATTAATTTTGATAAAAAATAATGTTGAACACTAAGAATGTGTGAAAATACATACACATGGAGCAATCTTCAGCACAGAAACATAGTTGCACTTCTTGCATGTTAAATATATCTGATGCATGCATCTACAAAAACAAAGTTTTACAAGTGTATATTGCATGAACCCTTAAAAATCCATGTGAACATTTGTCTTGTTGGTAAGGTGCAAAAATATTCGATGGTAGGTGTCCTGGCATGCAAAAACTGTAACAAGCTCTAGCAAGTAGTGTACCAAAGCCACTTAACTGTTTCATGCTATATTTATACATAAACAGCTATCCCTTTACTAGGTTTATTTTTAGATGAATTTAATATATGTTGGGGTTTTATTTTTAATTTTTAGCTAGTGTTTTTAAACCTTTTCAATTTATTTTTTTAAATACCTGAAATCAGAAATTGACCAACTTTGTAAAATTAGGAGAGGAATATCCTTTCTTCATGGTGGTACAAAAATACCAAGCTCACATATTGTTAACATCACATTTTTTGAGGCTATACATAGGTTATATAGTGTGTTCCACATATGTACCCAGGACAGAGTTCAAGAAGAAAATGTATGCATATCCAGGGTAGTGCTCTACAAGATGACATATACATGTGCCCAGGGCAGCACTCTAAAAGATGACATGTGTACATGGGCAGTAGTCTAGAAGAGACATGTATGTGTTCAGGGCAGCACTCTAGAAGACTATGTATTCATATGTGCCCATAGAAGGAAAAGAGTTAAGCACCAAATTGGATACATGCTACATTCCCACCAAAAGTAAAAACATTACTTACAAGTTTAGTGAGCTCTTTTAGTTTTAAATCTCATGTTGTTGTGAATACTTGTCCAACAAGTAACAATTTAACCATGAAGTATGTATCTAACACTCTGGGGACTAGGTCTGTTGAACTGGTCTTTTTTAGTTACACAAACAAATTACAGAACCAAAATAACATAAAATTTGATAGATATTTTCTGAAAAAAGTGTAAAAAAATTTAATTTGTATGTGAAAAAAAACAAAAAACAATTATATCTATTGTTTCTATGACTTTTTATCTTCTGGTATTTATAACAGTTCATTGTAAAACACTGTTTTCTTAAAAATAATATAAATACTTCTTACTGTCTTAGGTTTTTCTATTTTTTTACATTATTAGCCTAAAACTTGAAAGAAGTATTCAACTGAGTTTTTAACACATAGAGTTTATTTTCAAGTACAAACTTTTAGCTCATAACTCTGTCATCTCTTGACTGATTTGAGATCTAATTACAGTTTGGACTCAGGAGGTCAAACTCTTTCGATTTATGTACTTGACTTTTTCTATATTCTTGTAGACCTTCACCACTTTCACTGGTGAGTGTGAGATGCCTCCAACAATTATGTCATGAGTGTTAGATATACAAAATTGTTTAAGTTAATACAAGTATTATGATTTAGATGGTTTAAATATAGCACAAGTGTTAAATTTAGTTATTTTTAGAATCAATAGTTTATTTCAGGATTGTTTATGTAACTGTGTATGAATCATATGATGTGTAGTTCAACTGTTGTGATTTGACGTCATGTTACTAAAACCTCCTGAATTTTTCTCATTGCTCTAATTGAGTATTGTTGCATTATAATGTCTAGTAGTATGTGGAATGTTCGAGACTGCTGTCATGTGTATATATATATATATATATATATATATATATATATATATATATATATATATATATAGTATAGTACTGTAGTACGTACGTACGTAACGTAAGGTAAGTTACGTA
>NW_013666716.1:289689-294538 GCF_000517525.1 Limulus polyphemus | reverse complement strand
TATACTAGTAGTTAGTTGTATATATATAGTTATAGTACGTATAGTAGTAGTAGTACGTACGTACGTACGTCGTACGTCTAGTGTAGTATATATATATATATATATATATATATATATATATATATATATATATATACATCAATAGTGTGTTAGACAAAGCTAGACACAGTTAGTTACAGTTAGATAGTGACAGATCTAGATTGTGTGTTTAACCATTAGTAGTGTACCATGGCAATTTCTAAAGTGAAGTTATCACAGATTGTTTTATAATAACAGAGCAGAGAAGAAAAATTTATCTTGTCAATTGTGTTTTAAGGTAACTGAATCAGCCTGTGTGGACTTTGACAAAAAGGGACAATTATTTAAAACTCCGGATACAATTGTGGTAATTAACTGTGCAACAAACATTTGTATGTACGTTTGACTTGTTTTAATATATTATTTTGAAACATGTGGACTGTGTCATGTTTGTTTATTGTTGCAATTTATCATCAACAAGTCACAGACATCTACTGTAAATAATCTGGCCCATACATAAAACCTGAGAATGTATGTAGTGTCATTTTAAAGTCTTCCAGTGCGCTGACCAGTTCAGCTATTTATATATTGACAGAACTCAGCAGGGATCCTTGTAAAAACCAGAGGTAATATCAGATCACCATCTGCCAAATTCCAAGTGACAGTGCATGATGTATAGCAAAGCTAATACCCATTGCATGAGCATGTCTGATAATCCCAGAGCCTTTCACTTTGTTGCCAAAATGCCAATATGCACTTGATTGAATGTATCTTCAAGATCAAATAGCCCAATAGCACAGTGTTGTGATGCTTGCACACTCTGATGGATGTTGATTGTGTCTGATTCAACATTTGAGGTTGTGGATCTCTTTGATCTTTCCCCTTACAGCTTGGTAAGCAGACAATTTTCCTCCTCCAAGTCTTGCATGACTTTTTCTGCTACCTTTTCCATGAGCTCTACTCATACATTTGACATTGCTATTAATTCTATATTCTTGCAATGTATGAATATCTTCGAAGGGTTTGATATCCTGTGGCCCTACTACACATAAAATTGATACTCTTTTTGAAATTTTTGCCAGTTTCTACAACTAGTTTGGTATACAGGAAAATCCTGTTACAAATGAATGAAAAGTTGTTTACATTGTTTAAAAGCTAAGGATTTCCCATTTTCATTGATTTTTAACTAGGAGACATGTCTATTTTGATATACAGGCTCATTTGTCGAGACTTTCCATAGGAAATACAGACATGTAGGTTCATCCAATTAAATCATAGCTCAGTTTCTTCTGCCTGTAGAAGCTTGAGAAATATGTTATTTTCTTTGTATTTTGCACAAGTTATTGGCAGAAACTAATGTAAGTCATTAGAGCAGTAACATATATATATATATATATATAGAACATATATATCTACAGATGCTAGATGCAAAACAAAACCTTTGATATCTTTGATTAATTTTCATTTGTAAGTTAAATAGACACTTATAAGAAGTTTAAGCATCATTTTATACATTAATTTCTGGCTCCTAATTATTGAAATAGACAAGAAGTATATTTCTAAGTTAAATTTTCAATACTAATAGGGAAATTTGCACTCTGCAAGATTACTGCAGTTACAAAAGGGTTAAAATAATTCTTAATATGACTAAAAAGCATAAAAACAGAACAGATAAAATAGTTAGAAATATTAAATGAACAGCAAACCTTGTAGCTGAAGCAACATCCCAAAATGTAATATTATCAGTTCGACCAAATGTTATGACCCACGCATATGGAACTTCTTTACCCACAGTGCCAATACATACATATGCATTCAAACCAAATCCTAGAAGTAAAGAACACAAGAAAACTGCATGGTCTTCTGAACCCTTAAAAATAAAATGAAAGAAATATGTTTGGTATAGTATTGGACAAACATTGCAAGAAAAAAAAATTAAAAAAAGGAAGACAACTTTATAATTGGTAGACCAGGAGATGGACTCAGATAAAATAAATCTAATTATGAAAGAAATAGTTTTGCATCCTGCATTAAACTTTTAGTGGTAACAATGTTTACATATATCATAAAAATTGTTCTACTTTTACTACAGCATTCATTTTAAACTTTCTCATGACAATTTTATTTATTATGCTTACATAATGACCAATGTCACCTTAACAACATGGTAAGAAATACAACAAACAAAATTTCATGTTAAACCAAAGATGAAAAGAGATTCATGCTACTTGGAAACAATATCCATTCTATAAACTTAGTTATCACAGTTTAAAAGACAAAATTATGAAGAATTCTTAGTATAAAAGTCTTTGCTAAATCATTTTTTAACAACAAACCACTGGAAAAGTTGAAAAACTTGCAGGTCATTAACTTTAATTTTTTTTGGTAAACTTACCCCACCCTGAACAACAAGAAAGGCAAAAAGATTGTTCCATTGTTCTTGACTTGTTATTCCAACCTTCCCAACCACTGGACATTTTTGCTGATGGAATAAGGAAACAAACCAGAGGGCTTCTTGAGGTGATTCAATCAGTCTTCCAACCCTCAAAGGCTTTACATAACAAACAACAGGGAGTGCTACAGCATTTTCATCTTGGGTAAAGATTTTTACTAGCCTTAATGAGTGTTCAGGTCGTATTTCCAAATACTCCTGCCACCACAGCTTGGAGTATGTAAGAAACAATATTTGTTTTTCATCATATTGAGTTTTTTCTAAGCTTAACTGGGTGTTGAGAACACACTCAGTTATTAGTGATTTGGGAGTTGGATTGACACATAATTCCATATCCAAAATTCCAATAGGAACTTTGTTTTCAACCCCTGAATAATAAAAAAGTAAACAAAAAACAACAACCATTAGTGTACAGCTTTTATTAAATCTAATTAATTTTCAACACTAATAAAATAATTTCTATACACTGTTTACTTTTTGTGTTTCTTTGATTACTATTGACTCAATTTGAAAGGTCAAGATACAAAAGTTAAAGCAAGATAAATAACTAAATAAATCTTAAAATTAGCATTATATCTGTATGTTAATGTATTTTCTACTTTGTTTTTGTTTACATTTTGTTGTTATTTATCCTTCAAACTGATGAAATGATAATCATGTCTGATTTAAAGGCAAACACATTTATTTAAAACTAAAAAAGGGATGATAAATAATTAATCATCTCAATTTACTTGCTTTGATGGGCCAAGTGCTAACAATTAACCTAAGCATATCAATACAAAGCCCAACATTATAAATACAGCTCCTAAAGCTGCATGTTTAACATACTTATCTACAAAGTTATCTTTTAACAATAAATGACAATAATCACAAACTTTTATTTATCAAACAGTTACAGTAACTTCTGTCTCTAACAAGGATAATTCAGCAGCTCTATATACTGAGCAATCAGTAATATTTGAAAGAAGTTCTACCCAAATTCTAACTGCCCAATTATATTACCTTCACATTTTGCACAATAAATTGTTAATAAAATAGATAGCACAGACATTCCTTCTTCAAAACAATAATGCTGACATGTATAAAACTGAACAAGAATAGCATTTTCTTCTTTATACTAGATAAATTAGCTACATTTCTGACATAAATACCTAATTATAGACATAATTAATGGCTACTTTATGAACATCAACAAATCAGCCTATATGTATAATTTCAATTCATTAATAAGAAAAATAAAGAATTATGGTATCCTATAAAGTAATTGTGAATATTAGAAGAAAAAAAATCTTCTAACATCTAACCTAATTATAATCTATATTAATCTGAAGTCTAACTTGTTGGTGGTCTTTTATAATGAGTATAATAAACATTTTTTAAATTTTATAAAGACAAGTACAGATTGATATATACATAACCTAACTAGCTACAGTAATGTAGAAAGTTTTAAAGTTCAAAAATTACTGAAACAAGAAAGTCAATCTACAAAAACTGAGTTATTTAAAATTAAATTTTTTTATCCCTATGGCAAACCACTGTAATTATGTTAGTTTGAGCCAAATTAGGGGTAAAATTTGTTAATTTTAAGTAACTCAGTTTTTGTAGTTTTGACTTTCTTGTCTGAATACTTTTCGTAGCATTAAACTTTCTATATTACTATAGCTAGATAGATTACATTTTTATTGATCCTACTTGTCTTTATATGATTCAAAAATATTTTATTGTACTTGTTTGTTTTCTTCTTATTAGCTATATTTTTGTGTGTCAGAAATACCAAGTATACTCGATTTGTTATATTACTCATCAGAACCTCTACCAATCTACCCTCAAATCTAATTGCATGCCCAAAGTAGCAGGTCATCTGATTTATATACACCTGGAAAAAAGTTAAGCACCCCCAAATATTTTTCAGGATTGCTTATTGAAAATAAGGTTTAATTTTCATGATGTTGAGCAATGTTCATAATTTCAAACATAATTAAAAGGATGTGAGCGTCAGGTGTGACATTTAAATCAGACGCGTTTTTTTCCCCACGTGCAACTTGCTCCCTTCTTCACGTCCAATATGCACTATTTTCTCATGCATCAAATCCGTATTTAAGTCCCGAATTTCTGAATGCAAAATCATTTTAAGTAAGAATGGCAAGAAGACGGATATCAGAGGCGCAGAGATGGCAAATTATTGGCATGAATTCCGCTGGTATGTCCTACAAGGCGATAGGTAGACAGCTTGGCTATCATTACACAGTGATCAGCCGTTTGGTCAGAAAACATGTTGCCACTCAGAATGTTAAGGACGGTCCTCGATCTGGTCGACCATCTGTAACAACCCAACGTGAAGATAGGAAGGAGCCTTGGTAGATTGGTCAGACGAAATCC
>NW_013666716.1:279564-288813 GCF_000517525.1 Limulus polyphemus | reverse complement strand
ATCAGTCACAAGAACGTCGAATCTGAATCACTTGAAAAAAACACTGGGGTGCTTAACTTTTTTCCAGGTGTATATATATATACTAATGTCCTTTTTAGTACATGAAAGAAATCATTGTGACCTCAGACAGAAGAGTTCTGTAAAAGAATTTGAATGGTAAGGTTCATCATATTTTTGTACACTTGTCTGGAAAAATCACTTACTTACCTAGATGAAAATTCAGTGAAATAGTGAAATTTTGATTCACTCCATAAACAGATATATAGCAATTTAGGCAGTTGTATTAGCACAGTAAGCTTTAGTTTTGCACAGCCAATACTGTGAAATAGTCATTGTTAATATTCAGACATTTTAAAGATGGTTTTAACCAGGTAATTTTTATGGCCACCATTTTGTTTCATCATGATCTTTACTATTAAATACTACCATACTTAATGATATTGACTATCTTTACAAGTAAATATGAACATTCACATAATGAAAATAGGTATAATTCTTCCAGTAGTTAAGTAAGTGGTAGAAGTTACATTACTATTGCTTGTCAATGTCAAATGTTATACTTTTATGTTATATATCAAAGACAGAAACCATCTCACAATATATGCCACTATAATATAACCAAAAAACATTTCACAATATATGTCACTTCACTGCAGACACACAAAACATCTAACAATACATGTCACTAAACTGTAGACACTACATCTGACATTATATGCCACTAAACTGCACACTAAAAATATCTAACATTACACTGTTGACACAAAGCATCTAACACTATATACCATTACATTGTAAACGTAAAATGATTTATAATGATCTTTCTCAATTTACCAACGACACTACCTGTAATTATTTACAGCTAAATGAGTTACCATGAAAGGAGGGTAGAATACAAATCACCACCCTTTCAAAAGCTTCCAGACCCCTTTCAAACATGTGGCATAACTTAGCCAATAATGCTCTGCAAACAAAATAGTGAACATGAGAGAAGAAATTATAGGCTGTTGAAAAAATGGAAAAGTGATGTGTGTAAAAGCATACAGACTAATGTCACAGGCTATCTTAGTGTCATTCAGTAGTATCACAAAATTTATGACATAACACTGAGATAATTGTTCAGGTCAGCTAAAAGTAATGTCAGAACATTAGAAATTTTCACTTGATAGAACAGTGAGAAAGTGTTGAAAATCACCTTTGCAACAAATTTAAAGTATTTCAGTATATTCAATGTGGACTTATAAATAGCTACCATCTTGGCTAAGTAGCTTTAAACTCGCAACAGTATACATCTATTTATAACTAAATTTTATTGTTTTATTGCCCTTTGAGCTGTGTAACTACTATTTGCACCATTGTAGGTTGTAATTCACTTGAGGAATGTGCAGCTCATCGAATTACATTACCCACAAGCTACTCCGAGCTGCTCGCATGCATGCCTCATGAAATATTTTTATTATATAATTATTATCAATTATTTTACCTAGTCTAACCTTAACTAACCTAAAGAGATCCATATTTTCACATTTTACTCACTTTTATAATACTAACTAAAGAATAAACATGGAAACCAAGAAATAAAGTACTTGCCTGTGTCTTCTTTTTCTTGCTGTTGACAACACTTAACCCTACTTTTTTCCACACTAATGACAGTAATGCACAAAATAATATTAGTTTAATTAAATAATGCACCAAAGAACACAGAATAATAACATGCAAAAAGCAGACAATGTCACATAGCTATTACAATTTTTATGGCTTTCTAACTATGTGACAAGGGCTGTTACAAATTCATCTAAGCTAGTCATTATCTTTTCCATGGGAATGAAGCTTGTACTAAAAGAGAAATTGAAAATTCTCTGTTCAGAAAGCAATGTTTGATAGATGAAAACCTTAGCTTTATATTGGTTATAGATAATACAGAATTAACCGTAAGATAGAACTATTAACAAATCCTGAAAGAGCGGATGCGACAGATGGGTGTCGTAAGAGGGGTCTGATTTTCTAATCGATAGCTATATAACCAAACAAAATTGAAGGCTATAAAAATTATGGTTTGTCTAAGCAATGCCAATTTTATTGTGAGTAACTGACATTGAATTTCTTACTTATTGGTGGGGTGGTGGATAAATTAGTGAAGCAGAGAAGCCTGGAAAATATGTCACACTAGGGGAAATTCAGGATTTTTTAAAATTAAGAACTTAAAACGTATATACTATTATAATGTGGATTATTAGCTACAATTTTATGCTATACTAACTGATATAATATAAACAAAAGGTAGTTTAATAAAACCTCATGACATGCACAGTAAATGATGCCCAGGCAAATAGGGTTACATTGGAAGAGGACAAATCCTGAGAGGAAGATGTCTGCCACAGTAACAACAGATGATAGGAAAAAGGGACAGTCCAAGCAAAACAGCCGATACAGATCACAAAAAATGAGCAGGATCAGAACAATTGCACAGTGATAAAAATAGAGGGGGAGGGAGAAGAGATGGGAAAAACATTTGATCACTCTCTTGAGCAGCCAAAGTCTTAGGAAGAAAGGAGTGAACTAGAAAAAACATCAAACAATCTTTATTATAGTGTACAGTAGGTGTCTAAGGCATAAATGTCTGAATGATGATGATCACTAGCAAGGAGAAGGAGAAAATGCCGCTTCAGAGCAAAATGATACAAAGAACAGGAATGGCTCAAGGAAGAGTAAGTAAGTAAGCCAAAAAAACAACAACATACAATGATCCCAGTAGGGGAGAAAGATCAGATAAGGGGAGCAAAAGTAAGGGATTAGTGCCTGGTAAGAGTAGAAAGTAGACAAAAGAGAGAGAGAGAAAAAACAGGCTATTCTGTAGGAAAATCCCGTATGTCATGCAAGGGATCAGATAAATCCCATACCTGAAGACAAAGGAGTGGCACCCTGTTAAAAAAAATTTATGAGCAAAGTCAACTCGGGAAAGACCTCCAAAATAGGAGTCCCAAAAGCATCAACCAGAGAGGTTTTGAAATAAGAATAAATCTATTGTAACAAACTCCCTATGGGATGGATCCCATCAAGGCAAGAGAAGCAATACACCACCAGTTACAAACCCGAAAGATGTACCATCTCATATGGTAAAAACAATGATTATAAGCCCAGAAAGAAAGATCAGAGAGAGAAAGCACAAGTCCCAAGAGCAGGTGCCTCCCTGGAACTTGACTGAAGTAATGACCACAGAGTTGATTGTCACAAGTTTACTGTACAACTGCAACTGAGTAAGAGGGCAAAGTCCAATAAGCCACATTTAGTTCCAAAAAGTTGATATGCAAAGAATACTCCTCTGGAGTTAAGACCCCAGAGAGAGTGATGGTGATGATGTTTTTTTTTAGTGATTTGAGCTTTGTTCCAATTGGTGAGCATGTGTGTGTGTGTGTATAATTTTCAACTATAGGAGTTTTGCAACATATTTCTAATTTATTTGTTTCAAAACAGGAGAAGTACTGAGAGTGTGTTTTAAAGTCTGTAAAAAGATTGCATTGTCCTAAAATAGTAGACACTAGCATTGATGAAGTAGATGATGGGAAGGATATAACACACAAAGAAAAGCACACTTTTCAAAGGTATGCTGTTAGTGGATTATTGCTCTAGCAAAACACAAATGTTTCTGTCTGTTAAAAGTAACATAACCTTTAGCTGAGTGAATAAATACTTGTTGGCAAGTAATGAAGAAGTTTTACAGTACTATTGCTAATTTTGTGTTATGTTCAAATTTTTTGCTGCATACACTAAGTTACACTACAGTACTTTTTAATGCACTCTCAAAATAACGAGTTTACTGAATGAGAATATTATTCTAGTTAAAGGAGTACGAATTTAATCCAAGCCCTTTATTTCAGTCAATCATAAGGCAATATTGCTCTTTCACTTATTATTAGAAAATTATATATACTTTTGTATATATTTTTCATTGATACATGCACTTATCTGTCTCTAAAAGCAACAGAAGTACTGAAAATTTCAAAGCAAAGCAGATGGACTTCTACAAAAGTTAAAATACCAAAAATCTGCTAAAAAAAGAAATCCATTATTTTTTGTGTTGAAAGTACTCCCAATAAACCAAAAGCAAACCAGCCACCTGCATGTGATGAAGAAATACAGTAGAACCTCAACATTAAGGGCACCCTTCTGACTGTGTCCAATCAACCCTCTATAACAAGGTGCCCTTACTGTAAAAAATAAGCCATATAAAACTGGATTCCATATTGACCATATTAAATTTCTGAATTTTAAGGCTTTTACTGATTAGTTACTGAAGTCAGTGTGTATTTATTGTTATTATTAAGAATAAATGGTAACACTTGAAGCTTTGTAATTTAATGTATTCTGATATGCTGTAATGTTTGTAAAATGGAAAAAACTACTGCTGCTACAATTGGTGTTTTTAGTGTATATATACATTACTTAGAAGACCTGTTCTAATTTATCTGATAGGTATCTGAAGAAAAGTAGCAATTATTCTACTTTTAATTCTATACTATTTTTTTATCTTCTTACTTGGCATATGGCAAGTAAAATGTAACTAAAAAGTTTTAGGTCAATCTTTGCTTTTTCTTTAATTTTAAACATTCCAGTGGGATAAAACTGGTTTTGAGAATACTAGTCTTCACGAGATATGAATGTTTGTACACTCATTCTGGTATTATCATTTTGTAACATTAGACAGTTTCCTTCAAGCTGACTGATATAAAACTGACATAATTATATAAGTGAATACTTCCAATACAGAATAGTATAATGACAAAAGTGTATAAAGGTGCCATCATACAGATTTCATATTTGAGATTAGAATACTTAATATATAATCTTGTAAATAAAAGTATAATACATATAAAGTTTATATAATATTTATCCTTAATTGTTTTTGTCAGAAATTATAGGTTTTAATTTTTACAAATAATTATTAAACATTAATTTAAAAGATCATATTTCTAAATCATTTGGTAACCTGGTATTTTATATATTTTTCCTATTTTTCTAAGGTTTTTAAGTTTTCATTGCTTTTAGTATGGAATGATATATACAAGTATCTTTATGTATATATATATACATTTCATAATGTTTGACTTTCTTAACACCAGATACACAGTGGATGTGATGTATGGATTGAGAGAAGAAGGTGGAGTCACATTTAGAAACATCAGAAGGATTCTCTGTTAAAGGTTTGGCTATAGGAGTTCAGAGATCATAGCTGCTCAGAGAGAGAGAAGCATTGAGGGAAGGACTTGTACCACTACTGGCAGTTTACAAAAAGCTTTAACCCTTCAAAAATATAAAACACAAAAATGATTTGCTTCTTTTTTTAATGCCAAGTAAATTCATGTAACTTAGCGTTTTGATGTAGTCAAAGATTAATACTAGAATCACTTTTTGTGTATACTTCTTTTTTCAGAATGCCTTCAAAACTGTTTAGAAAAGAAAAAAATCCTACCAGAAGGAGCACTGGCCTCAATATATTCAAGGATAGGAAGATGTATCACTGACAGAAATGATGTATTTATAGACAGTGATGAAAAAAATAATTAAAAACGAAAAAAACCAGGCTGAATCTTAATGAAAAAATACGTAGCTGTACTTTTATTATTATTGTGTAAAATGTTGTTGAATAAAAATATATCCTGATAGCATTTTTGACTCACTGTAGCATTTCTCTTTCATCTAATATAAATCAAATATTCTTTACATGTTGTAAAGAAAAATATAAATGACACTAAACATTAAAAAAAAGCAAAAACTGGTATATGGATCCACTGGGTTAATAAGTGACAATGTAACTAGCAACTACTGGAAGGACCAGTAATATTTGTTCCAATTTCTAACAACTGCTGGTTACCAGCCAGTTAGCATTAGCTGGAATTTCCAGTAGGGCCCTCAACGAACAAAAGGGACATCATACCCTGAAGATGACAAAGACACAGAAGATCAGTGAGAAAAGGACTGATAGTTAGCTGTGCAGAAGGGAGAACAACAAGGAACAAAAGTGCCAAACTAAGAAGAACAGTCATCTCCATCAAAATTATTGGGATTGTAATGAAGAGCCTCAGTGAGAAGAAGGACAGAAATAAGCTAAGGGAGTAGGGTAAACATAGACAAAAACAAACTGACAGCTGGGATGAAAGACAAAAGAGGAGCACTAAAAGAAGAAAGAAAAGACACAAGACATTGGGGATAAAAAAATATAAAAAGACCATGACCCGAGGCCTTTTGAAAATGAGTCACAAAGACGAGGAGGACAAAAAAAGATGTGGAACAATGTATGGTTGGGACAAAAGACACACAAAGTAAAACAAACAAAGACATTATAATATACAGGTAAAAATATAGAATATCACAACCTGATTCATGAGCACAGGAAACAGAAAAGGAAGAAGTAACTTTTCTTTCAGAGAGAGAGAATAGCTAGAAACAAAGGCTGGAGGTGGAAGATCTGGTGAAACTCATCCACAGGCAAAGCAGACTCCACAGAAAGCAAAGAAACAAAATGACCAGCAACATGAAATGGAGAAGAAATAGGTAGAAAGCAACTAATGACTTGATGCATGAATGCAAGTTAATGCAGTTAACTTGTTGGTACACCACAGTTCATCACAGCTCAATAAGCTAAGTTATCCATGATGTTAAAAATACCTCACCAAAGAGTGAAATCCAAGACCTCTCACATGGTGGCTTGTGTTCTATTAAATGACCTAAGTGGATTACAAGTTAACATTAGGTCCATGAACAGATATTGTATACTGTCACTGTTGCGTCAGTTGGAGAAAATGCTTGAAAGGAATGCCTGGGTTTTTAGACTTTTTTCTTCCACACACACACACAAACACGTATATATATATTTGGCATACATTGTTAAATGTCGACTAAAGTAGAACTGTTATAGCTAGAGAAAGCGAAGTTGCAACCAGGTGGATGGAACAAAAAACCAACAAGAACAAAAAACAATATAGCACTAGAGAAAAAAACAGACTTTCTAAACAAATATCAAGTTTAATAATGGCTGGAGACGGCTTAAATGGGTAATGAAGAAAAACTTTAATATAAGTTTAACATGACAGCTTTTTTACAGCTATACTTTGACCATTTCAGAGTATGCTAAAAACCAATGGGAAAAATCATTTATCACAGCAGGATAGCTTTGTGTGAACAAACAATCGAATTACAATTATGCTATGTCGCGTGTACTTGATTGCCTTGATTGTAAGGAAATCAAATATCATGAGAAATGTTGAAAACAATTTTTAATTATACTTATCTAATTTAATAAGATTATAGCTTTTATATTTTAGTTAATTTTTTAACAATAAGTAAAATTAAAAAAAAAAATCAACAAGAAATGTATTCCTTACATCTGAACTTACACCTTTTGTCATTCAGGATGAGTTACTCCAAACGTACTTTTTTGTAATAATGTTCACTGCTCACAAAATAATTGATGTTTATTTCAAATGTGTATTTGAGATTATAAAATATTTATTAGGTACTACAATATAATGTCCTAAAACTACTATAATTTAACTATAAATAGATTAAAAACTTATCTGCTTGAAGCTGAACACCAAGATTGCAAACAGTGAGACTGAGGCCAAATATCTACTATGTATGGCAAAAAGAAATAATTTGTAAGAAGAATCTTGTAAAGAAAAAGATGTCTTTTCTGTTGGTTATAAACAGTCCAACAGCAATGTCAGTGAGAATTACATTTTTTTAAAAGGTAGAGTAGTACATGAAATATAGGAAGAAGGTTAGAGGTTCTAAGTTTATATTCTGGGTTATCAATATATATTATTACGAGTTATGTAATTAATTGGACACTTTGAATCCCATAAAAGGGTAGAAAGAAAATATAAAACAAGTGATTTGGAATGCAAGGATGCCACGTGACACACAAAATTGAAAACAGATAATTTATTTAATTTTGTTTTCATTTTTAAATTACAAAATTGAAACTTACATAATATAAAATCTGAATTATAAACTTAGCTTACTAACATACATGAACAATAAAGTTGTTTATTTAAATTTTAAATGTAACTCTATAAAAAAAGACATGACATAATCTCTTAGATAATTTGAACATCAGTTTAAAAATAATTATCCCTACCTATTCCTTTCAATTCAGTATGTATGCTTAGACAACCATTAGGTGAAGTGAGTACTTTTCTCCACTCTAGAAAACAGGATGACATAAGTTTGTTTTCACCATTTGGTTCAGTTCGAACTAACACTAAATGAACAGGACTGTCAATTTCTGAAAGGCTGGATGCACGAACATCAGATGCTATGAGGCCTTAAAAAATAGAAAACACCATGAGTATCTTTTTAATTAATGTTTCTAACAATTTCCAGCTGATAAAAATGAAGGAAGAATGTTTTAGCTATACCTTGTGTTTTGGCGTGTAAATCAAAGCTTAATGTGCAGAAAAATTCTGGTTCACAAACTGCTGGGACTGGTGTGGATTTTGACCTTTGGCCTTGAAAATGACCATGAATAGTTAGAGTTGGAAGGGGTTGTCCAATAATAGGAGGTGGCTCAAGTAAACATTCTACAAATGCTCTTCCCTGCTTTATTCTTATTTCCACTTTGTAAACATTTTGATCTTTTAAAAAGCTGCTATCAACAGTATCTGGAAGCAAATTAACAAGAAAATGATTCAAGAAACACATCAACTTTCAATAAGTTATTCATATACAACATAATATGGTAGTCAAAGTGATTAGTGGAATTTGTTAATTGATTAATCATTGGGCTAAGTAATTGATGACATTCAACTAACTGATTATGCTCACTTGAAACTAATTTTTCTATCTTCAACTTTTTATAAATACATTTGCAAATTACCCTTCATTTAATGTGATAGATATTTTCAGGTATAACAGTTTAAGATTAAGTTAAGTTTTAAAACTTAACATTTTTGTACATGCTTAAAAATATATCATATATGCAATGAATTTCATAAAAGACCCAAAACTTAGGTGTTTTCAAATAGTTGACTAATCTTCTACAGGAGAATATAGGATGATGATTAGTGAGTGCAATGTAATATACACCTGGAAAAAAGTTAAGCACCCCCGTGTTTTTTTCAAGTGATTCAGATTCGACGTTCTTGTGACTGATTATAAATTACCATTCAATCTAAACGTGTTTATCAAATGAAATTATGCATTATTGGGCACAAGAAAACAAGATTATCACCGTAAAATAACAATTTTTAA
>NW_013666716.1:277727-278595 GCF_000517525.1 Limulus polyphemus | reverse complement strand
TTTTCAATAAGCAATCCTGAAAAATATTTGGGGGTGCTTAACTTTTTTCCAGGTGTATATATAGTTACAGATGTCAACATCACGTCGACATTAAAATGAACGAATAAATTCCAGTCACAAAACACTTGAACTTGCCTGACCACTCTCTTGAAAACATTAAACTGTCAGGTAGGGAAGAAAATTTTACATCAAACAGAAACAGGGAAATTAAAGAAGCTTACTGGATAGCAATGTTAAATACTGTAATGATGAATGACATCAATCTCAATCCAGGGATTTTTGACTTTCATATGCCTCAAAAAATTCCAAAACCAAATTTGTAATTACATTTATTTTTTACTATCAGTATTATCCATATTTTTATTCCTGTTTCTAATTCTCTTAATTATTTCCTATATATTGCTTTACATAATCATTTTCTCTAATTCTCACCCACTTTTGGGTTTTATTTTTAATTCTATCCTATGAAAACTGTTTTAACATCTTTTTAACTGTTATTACTCTTATGTCTTTCATGTAATCTATACATTTCTTTTGTACAAACTAAGCCTGACACTTATGTCTCCAGTTACAATTGGCTAGTCTCCAAGGTCAACTCATGTGGATCATCTGGCTTACATGACATCAATATCTGTACCTATATATCACAGTGCACTCACTAATCATCACCCTTTATTCTTATGAAGAAAAATAGTTAACTATTTTAAAGTGCTCAAGTTTTGAGTCTTTTTTTTTTTTTCAATTCATTTCATTGCATTTTTTGTGTGTGATCCTGTTTGCTAACCCTTTTATCAGAATAAATATCATATAAGCAAGGTAGAGTGAAACCTGTAAGAAGCTGAACGCATGATTAATACCTCTCCATAGG
>NW_013666716.1:251466-277537 GCF_000517525.1 Limulus polyphemus | reverse complement strand
GTTTCGACAAGGTATCTGATGATGACAAAACCTTGTACATTTGCTGTTATGTTAAACTTATATTAAAGTTTTTCTTCATTACCCATTCAACCTGTCTCCAGCCATTATTATTCCTTAGGTTTCTCCTTACAGGTTTTCATAAGATTACTTAAAAGTTACAGTATTACACTGCATATCTGGAAAAAATAATTGCAGTTAACGTGATTTTAATAAAAAAAAATTAGACTTATTGGGTGATTAGTGGAATTTGCAAATCAATTCATTATCAGAATCATTAATAGATTACATTCAACTAATTAATAATTCTCACATGAAACTAATCTTCTCTATTTTCAGCTTTAGTTGTTTAATATTTTAGAAGTATCCTTCATTTAATATGATGAACATCTTCAATTGCAGCAGTTACACTTGTTAATCCTAAACTGTTGCATATGAAAGTTTATCATATATGCAATGCATTGCAAAACCTGTAGCCAGGTAAAAATATGATTAATACAGTTCATTGGGTTTCTTGCTACAAATTTTCAAAAGACTTCTTTACTAAAACAAATTAAATTAATTCTTTGTTAGAAAGATTGCCCTTAGATTTCATGTGATAAAACAGTAAATATATTTTTTCTCATTGTGTGATAGATAATATACAGTTCAGAGAAAATAAATTCACACTGATCCTAGAAAAACAAAGACAGTATAACATTTACTATTTGGCAAGAAAACATTTGATGATACTAAATGACCTCTTTACAGAGATTAAAAATATTCAAAGATGGACATCAAAATATTATAAGAAATATCAAATCCACAGTAATATAAGCAAACTTTTAATTACAGATGTTTTAGATTTGTTCCTAATTCTAAGCATCAGTGTGAAAATCTTGAAATATAATTAATAAATTTATAAGTATAAAAACATCACAAGCTTTTATGCAAGAAATTGTTGGTATAGGATGAAGTTTATAAGGAAACATTAAAAGATTAATATATTTACATTTTACAGTAAAGACTGAAGAAACTTTAGAAACACACATGCATGTTGAGAAATCAAAAAATCACAACTTAAACTTTACTGTATTAGGCAGTTTTTAACTGACAACTGACATACAGCCAGACTTTTGTTTTCCTTTTTAGTGTTTCTTATATAATTGTATTTAAACAAAAGACCTGCTCATATAAATAGGTTAACAACTTACAATATTACATACTGTTAGATCATTATTAGTCCGTTTCTAGTAATTTCTGAAGAACAGTTAAATGAGTGAGTTATTCTGCAATTAACATTGCTTTTGAGCGAATAAAGAATACTAATTTGCTGTAACTTTCTTTAACTAAAGCAATCTTACCCTAAATAACAGGATTACATATTTTTAGAATTAAACCATGTCTAGTAATGAATAAGAAACACAGTTAAATGGGCAGGTTATTCAACAATCAATGTTTTTTCCAGATACAGAAAAATAAATACTAACATGCTGCAATGTTTTGTTTTTCTGTTAAAGCAATCTTGCTTTAAGTAACAGTGGTTGCATATTTAGCTTGTAATAAGTAAGCAATATATTAAGTTAAAGCTACACTATTATTTAGACATACAATGTACTCATGAACAACAGACATCACTGAGGCTAGTTATGCAAACAATGGCCACTAGGCTACACCCTCACATTCACAAATTGTATGCAAACAGAATGCATGCATACCATCACATGTAGTCATGCCAACAGAAGTAGTAATAGCTAATATTTTGTTTACTTAAACAGTCAGGATAATTTAGGGTAGTAATTATCAGAAACATTAAACAACTGAGCTGAACAACCAAGAATTAATCAAAATTAATAATAAGATATCATAATGGCAACAGTACAATCACTTAGGCAGTTAGAATAATTGAATATACCAATTCTGATTAACTGATTAATTTCATGGCATTAATCAATGTAATGGTAATTTCAATTAAAACACTTATTTGACATGACATTAATCAGAGCTCATATGTAATCGATTAATCTAGTTAATCCCCCAGTTCTAGTTGTAAGGTTATATTAAGCTTTATCATTAGGGTAAATTTTGATGACTAAGATTTTGCACTTCCATACATATCACTTAGCTATGCTTGAAACAGTACACCTCATTATCTATAACCAAACTAATACTTGTATATGAATGAAAGGTACTGATGGATCCTGTAAAAATTTGATACGGGATTAGCAAATTCATAAAAAAGTAGAAATTTTTGCTATTTGTTTCAAATGTATAATGTTTGTATATTTCTTAAATCCTTAACGAGTTTTCTTTGCTCCTTTGTATTTGTCAAAATTCTATTTTCTGATAGTGAATGTAGGATTGTTTTATAACCAAATACTAAATATTTCTTGTGGCTAATATTTGTTTGAAGAGAAGTAGGAGTATAAGCAGAGCAAGACAGTGAGACAGTCTGAATAATTATAAAAACTTGTGTTTGTGTCTATATTTTAGAGCAAAGCCACCTTGGGGTATCTATTGTGTCCACCATGGGAAATCGAACCCGAGATTTTAGCATTGCGAGTCTATAAACTTTCCACTGTTCCACCAAGGGACAACTATAAAAGTATCAGTACTTTAGAATTACTATGAGAAATTCAATCTTAGAATACCTATCAAGTTATGATGCTATGTAGTTGTAAAGTTGTGTGTACATAAACTGAATATGTATTTCCGATAGATACTTACCTCCACTCACAAAAATAGCTTTTCTCAATTAATACTGCTCTCTATTGATGCAAATTTTCAATGCTCGCCATAGCCTTCCAACTCCCGCTACTGCATATCTACATGTAAATGATTATGTAGCAGCTCTCCACCAATAGGAGCACAACATAACCGCTATCGTAACCATGGCATCTCCACATTTGCACTCATTAATCGATTTGAAATTGGTCATAAGACCTACACAACATATCACCAGAAGTGGGAAGGCTGGGTAAGAAATGTGAGAAGAGGTAAATATCTATTGAAAATACATTTTTCAATTTAGGCAAATGTTAACTTCCGATACAATATCTTACCTCTTCTCACAAAATAGCTAGAACCCCTCACATTGAACTGGGTGGAAGCCCAGTGAAAATATGATCCCCCTTTAGGAAGTACCCAAAGAGAGATCATGATGCATGGAACCAAAAAAAGAAAGTATCACATCTGAACAGGAGACTGCACTGCATCTGATTCAGGTATACTCTTCACTCTTTTATGACTGTGACGCGAACATAAAAGGAGGAAAAACATGAAGGAATCCCATAATATATATTACCAATTCATGGGACCCCTGGGTGTTGAGTGGCTAGGGCATGACAAACCATAGTGATAGTTCGACCTCATCCAAAACCTGGCAGTATCTGGAATTATACATCAGGTCTGCAGTAGGCAGAAGATCACCTACCTCTTCACCTTGAAATGGGAATTGGTAGAGAAGATGAGCTTTCATACCAAAATCTGTCTCCACTTGTGCACATTTCCAATCCAACCAACAACTGATCCATATGAAACTGACATCCAGTGGATGGTAGGAAGGAGGAAAGCCCTGGTGGGATGACATCTTTGGTTCAAAACCTGGCACTAATGAGTATGGTTCTTCTAGTCTGTGAGAGGAGGAGGATACCTAGCTGTACACAAATGAGAATACATATTCTGCATCCAGCTACAACCAATATCAGATCTGCCAGGAACTGACGTCCAGCAGCTTTTAGGAAGGGGGGACCACAAAACAGGGGTGCATCTCCAGTCCAAAACCTGGTGGCATTGGGCATTTTTCATCCAGTCCACAGTAGGAGGAAGGATACCAGTCAAAACACATGGGAGGACTTACTTAGCTAGACCATCACCAACCAACACCTGCTCCCTGGGAACAGGATCTAGAGGATGGTAGGTAGGAGGAACGTCTCAGCCTGAGGGGCAAACTGGAATATAACTATATAATTATGTATATTTCTTGTGTTTAATATTTGTTTGAAAAGAAGTAGGAGTATAAGCAGAGCAAAACTGTGAGAAAACATGAATAATTATATAAGCTTGTGTTTGTGTCTTTATTTTAGAGCAAATGGCAGAGTGCTTGAACCAAAACTTGTAAATCAAGTCCATGGTAAGAAATGCCATACGCCATCAACACCCCATACTCCACTAGAAGAAAGGAGGGGAAAATGCTTTGAAGAGTCTGGAGGACTGCACCACTGGAGACAATACAATGGGTAACTGCAATATTCTATTTTGAAAAGTAGAGCTGCCATGTCAACAAAGTCAATCAACCTACACTCAGCAGCATCTGTATTTGTATGTCAGGTCCATGATAGGAAGAGTCTAAATGCCACAGAGTATCTGAGATGGGCAGCAATCCCTGTCTGCTTTATTTATGTATGTCCAAGAATGTAAGGTCTGGGATGAACATATTTATGAAGCAAAAGACAGCTAGAGAGAACTACTAGCAGTCCTATGGAACAACCCATCTCTATAATGTGTGTAACCTAATCTTGCAAATCTTTGATCTTTTTTATTTACATCAATGACACACATGAAGGAACGGTCAACAGATTATTCAAATTTACTTTGGGTGTTGCTAGCTGTGAGGAGGATGCAACTGCTTTACAAAAGGATTTGGATTATTTGGTAAGTTGGGCAAATAAATGACAGATGGCTTTTAAAAGGTAATACATGTGAGATATTACAATTTGAATTATGAATATAATTTTGATGAGAATAACCTTAACAGTGTTATGGAAGAAAAGATCTTGGGTCTCCTGACTGTTTAGTATCTTAAAACGTCCAAGCAATATGCTGTTGCTAGTGGCATTGCAAATATGATTTTAAGTTGTATCTGCAGAAATATTAAATACAAGTCTAAAGAGGTTATAATGTCATCATTTAAGTCATTGGTTAGGCCAAATTTGGAATGCTGTGTTCAGTCTTGGGCTCCTTACCTTAAAGAGGACATTAAATTGTTGGAAATAGTTCAGAGGAAAGCTACTAAGATGATACCTGGGATGGAAAGTTTGTCATAAAAGAACAGGTTAAGATTTCTGAACTTGTTCTTTCTTGGGAAAAATGAGTTAAAGGGGATCTGATTGAGGTGTTTAAGATTGTTAAGGTAGTTTTTCATATTTCATGGTGAGAATGGTAAGAATAGGTGATACAAATATAAATATTTGGCAGGGTAGGTGTTATCTTCAGCTAAGTTAACTATTTTTCTAACAGGGTTGTTGGCCTTTGGAATGGATTGTCTTCAGATATGGTAGGTGCAGTTAATTTAAGGGAGATTAAGGGAAAGCTTGAAAAAAAATTTTAATGATAAAGGCTGGTTTTGAGTTTTTTAGTATTTAGTTTAATTTAGAGGATAGGATGGCCTAGATGGACCAAAAGGTCCCTTGTTTTCCTTTAGAATTATTTTAAAGCAAAGTCACTTTGCTAGGTATTTTCATTATCCTGAATGTTACAAAGAACTTCCTAGTTAGGTCATGTTACATCAAACTGTAGAATCCAGAAAAATTATAATTGAAGCAAACCTACACAATAGCACAAGGAGAGAGGGGATGCACAAAATAAGCCCACTTAGCAAATGAAAAGAAATGACTCCAAGAAACTTGGCATCAGTTAGAGCAACAAGCAGGAAGTTGTCTCAACATTAAGAACAAAACATCACAGAATAATTATTGTCAATGACACACTAACTATATTGAAGGTGGGCATTTGAAATGTATATTATAGTTAAAGCCTAGGAGAGAGGGTCCAATGCAGGTGAGAAAGTTATCCATCCAGGATCAAGGAACAATAAGAAAGTGATTCAGAAATGTTAAGTCAATGACATGGTGACATCCTCAAGATGATGAAGTTACAGAGAATTGGTGGAAAGAAGATAGAGAAAAGGATGATAAAAAATAAGAGGTGGAGTATGATAGAGGAGACTGAACACAAGGATGGGTGGCAGACAGATGTATGTGTGGACCAGCAGGTTAGAAAATCAAGGAAACAGCAGAAGATTGCAGACAAGCAACTTAAACCTAGGAATCCAAGGGGTCAGGAACACTCCCAAAGACAAAGTATTGAAGCAAATGGGAGAGACAAAAGTCCCATATACAAAAAGGGATGTGGACACCCAATTGTGGAAATCCCAAAAATAAAGAGATCAGGTCAAATTAGAGATTGGAGAGGAAGAAATGGAAATCTAAGTGCAAACAAAAAAGAATGGCTGTCTCCATCAAAACTACTAGGGTCGTAATGAAGATCCTCAGTGAGGAGGTGAAAAGCAGAGATAGAGTAAGGGTGTAGAGTAGAGACAGATAGCTGGAAAGATAAACAAAGAAACAGAAAGAGGAGCACTCCAAGCTGAAAGAGAAAACCCAAGAGATTGGGGATCAAAGAATATAAAAAGGCCATAACCTGAGGTTTTAGCAAAGGAGTCACAAAGGTGAGTAGGACAAGAAAGGTATGGAACAGTGCAGAGTCAGGAGAAAAGTAGACACATGAAGTATAACAACCAAAGAGACATTATGGTATACATATATGGGTAAAAATGAATATCATATAACTAATTTATGAACATAGCAAACAGAAAAGGAAAAAGTACCTGTTCCTAATTAAGGAGAGAAGAGCCAGAAACAAAGGCTGCTGGAAGTAGAAAAGTTGGCCAAGTTCATCCACAAGCGAGGGAGACTCCACAGAAGGCAAAGGAACAGAATGATTACACTTCAGCTAAAAAAAAATAGGGAGGAAGGGAACCAACCACCAAAAGCATGAAAGAGGGAAGATCATCAATTAACTTGTTAGTACAACATGGCTCATCACAGCTTAATACAGTTGTAGAAATTAAGTGATATATATATGAAGTCAAAAGTACTTCACTAAGTGAGTTAACGGCATAACAAGTGAATGTCAGGCTCATGAATGGATTAAGTGCCTCCAATAACTGTTTAATCAGTTGGAGAAAATGCCCCAAAAGAAATATTTGAGCTTCATGAATCTTTTACACACACATACTACTTGGCATACATTATTGTAGTAGCTTAAAGTAGAATGTGATGGCTAGAGAAAACGAAGTTACAATCACTTAGATAAAACAAAAATGCTATTTAGCACTAACGAAAGAAAGGCAGTCCATTAAGCCAACTAGGAATCAAAAAAATCATAGGAAAAACATGTATGGACACAGGTAGTGCCAGGGAAAGAATGAACCAAGTGCTCATGAAGTTTACTGCATATGTAGGTCATGTCATCCTCCTATTGGTGGAGGGCTATACCATTATAAAGATGATGTCATAGACACATATAGGGGTGATAGTTTGTTCAAGGCTTGTGGCATGTGCAAGAAATGTCACAGCAATTACATGCAAGGCAATAACTCTTAGTGGTGCAGAAAGTTAAGTGACATTTCTGAATTAAGGATGATTTAGAAAACCAACAGAATTAATACTTAAGATAATAGCTAACTTTCTAATTTCAGTTATCAAGTAAAAATAACAGTATTATTTATGATGATGATAAAATGATAAAAATAATAAAAGACAAAAAAAGATTAACTGATACAATAGCAAAAATATTAGTTTCTATTTGAAACTTCAACATCAGATGATATAAAGAAATTGAATGAAAAAGTAGAATTCCAAACACAGAAACAGAATAACATGACACGTCTGTAAAAAATAGATTGAATAATACTTTGAAAGCACCTGATAAGGAGATAAACATTAACATTTTCCTTACCTAAACATGTATTTCCAAAAAGTAACTCTACACATAGATAGCTTCTTTCCTTGAGTTTGTGTATTCTGCCAAAGAGATTTGCAAGCCACCAGCCTTGTGAAAATTCCCACCTAATCTCATGTGAAAACATGTGAACTTGCACCACTGCACGATGATGATGCATAATGAATTCATCTACGTTAAAGCTCATCAATCTTCCTTCTTTGAGGAGACAATGAATAAATAAGCACCAAAAAAGTGGGAAGGATGGGTGAGAACATATTTGAAGGTATCTATCAGAATCCCATGCTTAGATGCTGGAGAATCTAATGCAAAGACTACCTCGATGAACTCCATGGGGTGTGACACCCAATGACAGGAAGTTCCATAGGGGGAACTTCCATGTGGGTTCAGATCTCATCTAATCCAGAGTATATCTCCCTCCCCAAGTAGAAGAAAAAGAAACCATAAAAGTGTTGCAAGGATGGGTGGAACAGGTACATAGCCACCCAAGAACTCATACACAAGCTGTCGGACAGTCAATATATGTAGTGAGTTTGGGGCTCATTCAAACCATATCATAGTGCTCATCTCTACTACAAACAGACCTGACAAGTCAAAACCAGCTATGGAAGAAGGGCACTTGTAATAATTATCTGTGCTCATCTCCTCTACCCTCTATCTTTATGGGTCCAGTGCCAGCTGCACAAGGGGAATCATGTCAGTATGGATACAACCATCAGTTACTAAAGGCACCTTCCTTGCTGTGGGAGTTAGATATGTGAGTGATACATCACTGGTGCATACAGTGCATTCACCTCAACACTACTATCAGTCTCTCCAGGACCTATGACAGCTGCAGGAGGAGAGCACCATATTATATACACCAACACTTAACCATCGGTCTTTAGGATTTCCCATTGATTGTGAGTTGAGAAAAATATTTGTACATTCACCTGCTCATAGACACAGGGAGGATTGGAAAATGACCATAGACAAAAGACTGAATCCCACAGAGATGAGACAACCAGATGGAGCAGACACTTGGTGATGAATAGGTGAGTGGTAGTCCATGTGCCAGCCTAGAGAAATGCATCAAAAGTCAGTGAAAAAAAAGAGTAGCTAGAGAATGTGGGAAGGGTGATGAACCTGTTGAGCAGACATACTAAAGAGATATAGATAAGATGGATGATCAGGTAGATCCATCCGGAAGGGTGAAAGGAAGCATAGAAGAGGACCCAAGGAATGAAAAGGTTATTATTGGAACTCCTAAAGGAAGAAAGCAAGATAATCAACGAACAGCCCAGGTAAAATACAGGAAACTGCCTGATACCGAATAAGTACAGAAAAGTGGTATAGCAAGAAGGGGTGTGGAAGAAAGGTGTGACCACCAAACCATGGTATGGAAGGCAAGAGAAGAAAGGACAATAAAAGAGAATGTAAATGTGTTTTAAAAGGATTTGAGAGTAAAACAAGGCACAGACATATGAACAACAGTAACTACAGGTAAGGAAAAGGAGGATATATATATATATATATCCAGGAAGAGATAATACATCAAACTAGATGTTTAAGATTCAAGATGATTCCGATAAGAGCAATGAGAACTGTAAGATTCCAGTCAGACAAAGAGGAGGATGTAGATGGAATAGAAGAGGGTAGAAAGGATTTGTGAAGAAATCATCCTGTAGCATCAGGAAAAGCAAAATGCTACTAAATAGCCTGCAATGGAAGAGACTGACAAGTAATGGTAGAGCACACATAAAAGAAAAGGGAATATGGTATAAAGCAGGGTGGTCAGAGAGGAAATAGTGAAGGGGAGACCAATGACAATAAATACATCAAGTACTGAAGTATCTGGAGGAGGATAAAGGGTGACCAGAGAGGGACAACAGGAAGGTAAATGATAGGATGGTACAGCTCAAAAAGCGATGGACCAGACAAATCCTACAACGAAGATAAAGGGATGACACTCCCCGATGAAAGAGTGATATATGAGGTTGGATCAGAAGGGGTAGTATTTAGGGAGGGGGGGCTTGGATGAAAGAAGACAGATTATGGAAACCACAGTTGTGAGATCACCAGAAAGAGGCCACCAATAGAATCCTACAAGGGGTGTTCCAAATCAAAGTAAGGATCCAAGGGAGGAGGCAGGCAGGAGGATAGCTTGCAGTAAAAGATAGCACCAGAGACCTGACTGTTAGATATACACGACTGTTTCATTTAAATTTAATATGAAAGTTAAAATTTAGATAATTAATGAAAGTAAAACAAAGTTTGTGAGAGATGTAGTGAAATAGATCTAGACTGTGCTTGCTAGTTTAGCTATAGAGTGTATAGTGGCAACTTTTAAAGTGTGATAAACGTAGATTGTATTGTAATTTTATACATTTATATTATTTTGAAACATGTGGACTGTGTCCTGTTTGTTTATTGTTGCAATTTATCATCAACAAGTCACAGACACCTACTGTAAAGAATCTGGCTCATACATAAAAACCTGACAATCAACATATGTATACAGTTTCATTTTAAGGCCTTCCAGTGCAATGACCAATAATGTATAATGGCAATTTCTAAAGTGAAATTATCACAGATTGTTTTGTAATAACAGAGTAAAGAAGAATAATTTGCTTTGTCAGTTTGGTTCTAAAGTAACTGAACCAGCCTGTGTAGACTCTTGATAAAAAGAGATGATAAATTAAAGCTCTGGATACAACTGAGGAGATTAACTGTGTAACAAATGTTTGTATGTATGTTTGACTTGTTTTGAGTATATTATTTTAAAACAAGTATATTGTGCATTGTCCATTAATTGTTTAAATTTATCACCAACAAGTCACAGACACCTACTGTAAAGAATCCTGCCCATCCATATACGTAAAAACCTGACACTGAGGTACAGGAGATCAAAGAGAGGAAGACTGGTTTTAAGTGGTGTGGTAAAGGCATTTATTTTGGGAGTATTAAGTTGAGAGTACATCAACAGAGAACAAGTTGGTGGACAATGTTCAGTGAACCTGGAACATGACCGATATGAAACTCACCCAAATGGAATGGGCATAAAGGAAGAGATCCAAAGTCAGGAAGCAGGGGGATGTGTGTGTGTGTGTCCTCTTTGCAGTTTACATGAGACATCACAGTGGATCTAACCTAAATGAATCAGTATTAATTGATCTATAATGAAGAGAAAGAATTCTGTGAGTGCCTGATATGCAGCAAGCAAGTTCAAAGTGTGATAAGTAAATAAAACTAAAAGCCCAAAGTCAGCCATTACTCAGAGATGTCTCCCATCCTGAGAGAGAAGCATCCATAAATAGGTGAAGGTTTGGATTTGGAGAAGATCAGGGAACACAGGAGGTGGTTGTAGAGAGTTCTAGCCACCAACCAAAATCCTCCAGAAAACAAGGAGGGAGGTGGAACCCTGAAAAGGTTCCACTGGTTGCAAAACATCCACTGTAGATGATGCATATGTGTGCAGCCAAGTGGAAGGAGAGATTACAGAGATGCCATGATCTTCAAACGATAATTACCTCAAGTGCAGAAAGGAAATGTGAGGTGCAAAACATAGTGACTAGACATTAAAGATCTAGTAGGTAAATGGGAAAAGGTTGGGTACAGCCAAGATTAGTCAAAAATAGTTAAAAGATGAATGAAAAGTAGGGTCAGGGTGAGGAAGGATTAGGAAAATTGACAGGCCACCACAAATGATTGAAGTTGCAAAGAAGAAAGGAAGTTGGGAAGGTTATGCATGGGAATAGGTGAGGAGAAGACTGTCATCAATATAAAATGGATCTCAGACCCAGAACATGAAGAAATCAAGCAAAGGCTCACATAATACAAATGAGAATGCTGGGGAACTGATATTATATCAAAGAGAAATGCATGGAATTGGAAATGTGATCATGGTGAATGAATAGGAGAAAAATTTATGAAGATGAGGCGACTGGGATTGGAGAAAGGCCTCCAAAATACAGACCTTAACCATCTACAGGCCAGGCTGAAATGACTAATGGAGAGAGAAATTTACAATCTGACACTGTGATGACCAAGAAATAATAGAGGGAAGAGTAGTCAACAATCGGATTCCAGTCTTTCATCTATAGAGGGAGAACAGAAAGGTAGAAGAAACAATCCATAGAGGGGCTGGGTTAATTCTCCAATACTACCAACACTACACCCTTGAGATGCCAAAAGTTTGCAGATCAAATGGGAAGTGAAAGAAAACCAGTTGGGACCAAAGGGGAGAAAGAGACTGGTGATTAGGCCAGTGAGTAAGATGTTGGATGGAAATGGAACAAGATGTGGAGGATGGATAGTAGACAGAACATAGGATCAGGAGTGGAAGAAGGGCCAGGATGAGGTACAGAACTGGTAGGTAAAGGTTAAGACAATCAGAAAAGTCCAAAATATGAGGAAAGGATGATGGTAAGCAGTTGAAGCCTGTGATACCAGAGAATTAGGAACACAATCAAAATCCTCCTGGAGAAGGGAAGGGGCAAACAAAGGTCCTGAAGAAAGGTGGAAGGGAGATGGGCCTGAGATAAAAGCGTACCTTTCCCAAAAGGTTCCAAGAACAGGGGAACTAGAGAAAACAAACGGTAGAAGAGGTGGAATGGACCAAGGAGACAAAAAAAGGATAGATCTAGATTCCTGAGAAAGATCATGAGGGGAATGGAAAAGGGCTACCAAGGTGAGGTACCAAGGGAAAAATTCTCAAAGATGAGAAAAATGAGCTCTAGAAAGGTAAATGACAGGTAATGAATCTGACCTATCAAACTAACAAAGGTGACTCCAAAGACTAGGAGTCCAACAATGGGAAATGCAAATAACTAAAAGGGGAGAGCAAGGGAGACAGTTTGGTGGGAAGTATGAAGCAGAAAACCACAGGAGAGAAGGTGAACCCAAAAAGAAGAGGCATGTACTGATATAACAAGTAAAAGAGGATATATAAAGAAATTGTGGGGAAAGGCTTATGTAATAGCAAATGAGAAGAGTCAAATGGAGTAAGAGAAATAACTGTACATAACTGAAAAATTATGAAAGAAAGTCAGAGGAATCATGAAGGTGTCATTCATTAAGCAGAGTAGTTAACAATGCAAACATGAAAGTGGAAATTGGTGTTCAAATTCGTCCTCATCATATGATGGAAGATGGCTGTCACATCTTCTACAGGAAAATAACTTCTAGCAGAAGTGGCAAGAATTTGTTCTGTGTGAGAAGATGCTTCACCCACATCAGCTTTAGAAATATTCACAATAAATTGTGAATTCATGTTGAGTTTAATAAACTCAATCAAGTAAAATTTGAAAAAAAAATACAAATTTCAGTAAATACATTAGTGCACTGCAGTGCTGAGGAAAAGAATAAAAATTCATGAGTGTGAATGTAGAGTGAGTCAATGATCATGGAAATGTGTTGCACTCCTACTGGTGGAGGGTTCTGTTGCATGATGACATCATCATGTAGTTGTGCAAATTCATGTGTTTTCTCATGATGTTAAGTTGAAGTTTTAATTAACAAGACTAGTGGCTTACAAATATGTTTGGCAGAACATGTGAACTCAAGAGGAAAGAAGCTATCTTTGTGCAGAGGTGAAGTATCTTTTCAGAATTTGTAATGCAATTCTTGATGAATATCTTTAAGAAATTGGCCAGAATAGAAGAATCCAAATGTTGACATACATAATGCTAATACCGAAATAACCATTACCAGTAACAAAATACAAAGTGATTTACAACAGATTAACTTTACTACAGAGCAGTACAGAACAGAACTTACTAGACTAGCACAGGCATTTTCATTGCAAGTAAAAACATAAGTATTTACTCTGAATCCCCAACACAATTTACATATTTTAGATGCAAATGAAAGAAACTAACTTGCAAATTCGCAGTTCATCATTCTTACACACATCAAACAAATATGTGTACCATACTTGGGTGGATGTTAAAATTAATGCAATAGAAGGAACTGTAAGAATGATCATTGAAATTCCTTTAAAGGTAACCAATAGATTGTTTAAACTAAGTAGTGCAGTATCACTACCAGTAAGAATGAATAGTTCACTAGCTACAGATAAATAAACCCTATCTAGCAATATTAAGTAACAGACACAATTACACTGAGATGTCAGAGAACTTACAAAATTGTGCTAAAGGACCAATCAGGATTTGCACACCTTATACAGGAATATTTTTGGTTCCAGCATTAGCTTGTAATTATGTACCATTTGCCAGATTGAATAACAAATATCAGAATTATGTGTGAAATGAATGACAATGTCTCACCCCTTTTATTTTTCTAGAATGAGACCTCTAGACATATGGTTGTTTAATGTTAGACAAACTGTTACTGTATGAAGTTTGTCCAAGTCAACACAAAGAACAAAATTATTAAAATATACAACATAAAAAATTCAAAGACAGGTTACATTCTATTAGGTCAGAATTGCTCAGCATATGGGCAGGGTATTAGTTTACGATCAATTTTCCATAGTGCAACACGATATACAAACAAGATAAATCACAAAATTTCATGGCTATTGAGTATTTTGACAAAATAAGAAAGACAGTGGTTTGATAAAATAAAACTAGAGATGAGATTGGCTGCAGTAGAAGAAGAAATGAAGAAAATATGACTTGCAACAGCATTAGAATCAGGATTAATTACCAGTTAATTTAAATAACACATACAAGATTCAAAAACAATGCATAAAAAGAAAACAAGTGATTTATGGAAAACTGTAAATTTGATTCTAGCAATTCTATGCTTGGCAACAGCAGTAGCAAGCATATTATTGCTCTACTTCAAACAAAAGCTTCCAATGTAGATGAATTGGAAGTTACTGATGAGAAAACAGAGAAAACCTGAATTATTTGGAGGTTAATGACATCATTTTACTTAATGATTTAGCAATGTCAAATTAGTTCTCTTTGGTTAAATGACAAGCAAAGAAAAAAAGTTGAAACAAATGATGAGGATAGAACTTTTATAAAAGTAAATATATTATTTAAAAACTAAATGTGTAATACAATTTTAGGCTTCGTTGAGAGCAGCGACAAAGTTTTATCCAGAAACAAAAAAAAAACATTTATGAGAGTATCAATAAAAACCCTATAACCTGAGCACTTTTGATAGGGGGACTTTTCTTCTTCTGTGTATTGAGGTGTAATCAAATGAGTGATATACAAAGGGAGATGAGTGACATCATGATGGACATGTGGTCTTCCAGGAAATGTTTAGTATATTTTTCCATGTACTGTTGTCTTTCATTTCCAGTACAATGCGGCCAGCAACAAGATCGTTATGTAAAAAAGTGTTAGGGATATTTTGCTTTAGAAAATAGTTAAAAAAAAAATAGAAAGAAATACAACTGTACTTAAGTGTTTAAGTAAAATAAAGGTGATGAAAAAAAAAAGGAATGTAAAGCTAATTAATTTACACAAACAGGTATGGAAAATTATTTTAAACAAATAGTAAGTTTTAGAAAAATTAGGGGTCACACTATATGAAAGAAATAAACAAAGAATAAGAAATATTTTTCTGACAGGGATGAAACCAATGACTGGATATCACTGATTCAAGGATCTAGATTGATTCCAAAAGGTTGAACAGTGTTTAGATTTGTGATCCCATAAGCTTCATTTATCTCTCTATCAGCTTTAGTTTTGAATCCTGTTTCAATGCTGATGAAAGTAACATTAATGGAATGACCAAGTTGATTTAAAGTCTTGAGCAAAAGGGAGATCTTTTTCAGTGTTAATAGAGGACTTGTGGTTGTTGAAGCATTCTCTAAGAGTTCTTTGTGTATGTCCTACATATTGGTGATGCATTTTTTCACACTGTATATGGTAAATGTAGTTGTGTGTTCCACAAGTGATTTCTTTGGAAATTTTAAAGTTTCTTTAGTTGTGCTTGTCAGAAAATAAGTTCGTAGTTTTTATGAACTTGCAGGTTTGACAATGAACTTTATTGTATAGATGACAACCATTTTTTGGTGGGATGTAATTCACTTTCATGTGAACAAGGATATCTTTTAGAGTTTTGTTTTTTCAGAAGGAGACAATGAGAACTTCAGGAAATATCTGTTTGAGGCAATCGTTAAATTGTAGGAGATGAAAATTTTTTTCAGAATTCGTGAAACGTTTCCAAGTTTAAAGTAATAGGTAATAATAAGAGGAATTATACTTGAAACTTTAGTATTGCTCTGTTTTAGGATGTTTGTCCACTGAGTGTTGTTAGTCTTTTCGATCTTTCTGTCCATTTTGGTATCTTTATATCCTGTTTGTAACATGGTTTTAGATCCTTGGTGTGTTTTATGTAGTCTGTTTCATCTGAGCATATTTTCTTTATTCTAAGAGCTTGATTGTAGGTAATGTTCCTTTTAGTGTGAGTGGGGTGACAGCTTTTATAGTGAAGGTATTGTGGCCTGTCTGTAGTTTTTTTGTACACGTCAGTGTGTAAAATTCCATCATTTATAAAGACAGTGACATCAAGAAAGTTAATTTGGGTAGGTGAGTAATCAAAGGTAAACTTGACTGTTTTGTGAAAGGAGTTTGCATACAAGTATACATGAAGTATTTTTAATAAACTAAAAAATGATTTGTCCATGAGTATATCAAGTATATTTGTTTTGAATAGTTAATGTACAAAGTGATTTTCATGTAGAGAATGAAAACAATTTTCTTTATCTCAAAAATTTCAAATTTCATTTGAGTAATCTCTAAAACCTCATAAATACATTTCAAATGTTTGTTTTCAGTAAAACTTTATATTTTATCTGTTATTTTCTCTACCCTAACTCCATAAAAGGTTGGTCAATTTGATTGACCTCATAACCACCACAATAATATCGAAATAATTCTAAATTACCCTATTTTTCCTCCTACAATGACTTCAAATGTAACATGAAACTACATTCATTTATCCTAAGTAGCTTGTAACAGTATACATCTACTTATAATTAAATTTTATTGTTTTATTACCCTTTGAACCTTGTCTAACTACTATTTGCACCATTATAAGTTGTAAATCAGTTGGGGAATGTGCAGCTCATATTATGCTATCAAATTACATTACCCACGAACTACTCCAAGCTGCTCGTATGCATGTCTCGTGAAATATTTTTATTATATTATTATTTATTTTACCTAATCTAACCTTAGCTAATCTAAAGAGATCCATCAACATGAAAAAAAGAAATAAGGTACTTACCCATGTCTTCTTTTTTTTTTTGCTGTTGACAACACTTAACCCTACTTTTTTTTATAGTAATGGTACTAATTTTTAATTAACTAAATAATGCACCAAAGAACATAGAATAATAATATACAAAAAGCAGACAATTTCCTCTAACTATCAAAATTTTACTGGCTTTCTAACTATGTGACAAGGGCCGTTACAAATTCATCCAAGCTAGTCGTTATCTTTCTCATGGGAATGAAGCTTGTACTAAAAGAGAAACTGAAAATTTTCTGTTCAGAAAACAATGTAATATAATTCATCATTTGATTGATGAAAACATTAGCTTTCTATTGGTTATAGATAATACAGAATTAAATGTAAGAGAGAACTATTAACAAGTCCTGAATAAGAGGATGTGACAGATGGGCATGGCAAAAGGGGGTCTGATTTTCTATTTGATAGCTCTATAACCAAACAAAATTGAAGGCTATAAAAATTATGGTTTGTCTGAACAATGCCAATTTTATAGTGAGTAATTTACATTGAATATCATACTTATTGGAGGGGTGGTGGACAAATTAGAGAAGAGATGCCTAGAAAAATGTGTCACACTAGGGGAAATTAGGGATTTTTTAAAATATTTAAGAACTTAAAACTTATATGCTATTATAATATGGATTATTAGCTACAATTTTATGCTCTACTAATTTGTAGATTGATAAACTTTTGAATGTAAGTCACTAAAATTTAATTACATACACAGTAAAGGATGTCTGTTTGGATAGGGTTAAGTGGTTGGATACCTGCTGTCCAAAAGAAAAATATGTCATCTATTTAACATTTCCATGTATGAGGTTTTACATGGCTTAGTTGTAAAAGCTGGCTTTCAATATGACCCATAATAATGTTGGCATAATTGGGAGCCATTTTGGTACCCATTGTAGTGCCATTAACCTGAAGATAATGTTTATTATTGAATTTCAAGTTGTTCAGAGTTAAAACAAGTCTGGCAAGATCAGTTACTGTTTGAGATTCTGAAAGGTTAGAAAGGTTTAATGCAGACTTTAGAGTTTCTAGTCCTTCATCATGTGGAATATTTGTGTAGAGGGAAGAAACACCTATTGTGCAAAGAAGACTGTTAGGTGGTAACTGTCTGTTAGTATTAATATCTTATATGGTATTATGAAAGTGAGTAGTATCCTTTATGTAAGAAGGGAAGATACAGGGAATACATTTTATGTGTTGGTCAACAAAAAGTGGACAGCTTTTCAGTAGATATGTTTATGTTAGAAATTATGGGTCGGCCAAGATTGTTTGGTTTGTGTATTTTTGGTAAGAGATAAAATCTACCAGGGGAAGCTTGTCTGTGTATCAAATACTGAAAAGTTTCTTTGTTAATTTTATTGTTTTGGAGAACTTTAATCTTAATCAACTGAGTTGTAGAATCATATGAAAATTTCTTGTAGAAATTAGTGTCCTCTAGTTGCAGGTTAGCTTCTGAGATATAGTCATCTTTGTTAAGAATAGTATTAGTCCCACCCTTATCTGCTGGCTTTGTTATAATACTGTTGCTCTACACAATGTTAAAATGAACAACAATATAATAAAGCCAGATAAATGAAGTATTTAGTTTTTATTCCATGTGAATAACAAGTTTTTTTATCAATATGTAGTTGTGTAATTAATTGGAACTGGGGTGGAGTTTCCACTGAAAACAGCTATCAAACAAGTTGTGATAATGTCACTACCACAAAGTCATGACAGCCATAAAGAGCAAGGATGACAAGTTTAGTGTACCCCATTTATCCTTCCAAGTGTGAAGTGTCTATTAAGATAAACTTTCAGCAGTTTAAAAGGTTGATTAATGTTAGCAATCAGTCATTGCTGGTGCCAATTAAACTAAAAACATAATTAACAAATAACTCACAGGATGTGTATTTCAGCATTGTTTCAAGAAGGTCAGTGTGCATGAGTGATGAATGAAAATTGCCCCATTGCTTTGGTAAACTGGTGCCAACATACCATAGTAAGAGTGAATTATGAGATCCACAGTCAGTACAAACAAGAAGAAAATCAGCATCTCAACTCTTCCTCATTCATAATAATGACAGAACTCTTAGTATCTTTATGCTCAACAAGTGTTTAATTGTTACGTATGATAATAAAGGAGAAAATGTTAATTAACTGGGAAAGAAATGAATGTTTTAAATATTACTGATATAAATGGATGTAAAAAGATACAATTACTGAAGTTAAATGAGTATAACAATTAGAATGGATTAAAGGATACTGAACCCAATTGTATTTTATTGTAACAAGTCTAATAAATGTTTTACTTATATCACAACATCACATTCTCTTCATTCTAACTCTTACTATAAACATTCCTAAAAGTTGGATGAGCTTGTAAATCTTGGGCCACTAACTGTAATTATTTGTTTACAATCTGAATAGACAAACCAGCTTTATTCCTCTCTCACATACCAGCCACTTAACAGATGGATAATTTATTTATTTCAATTTTTTACTACACTAAGAAAATAATATACATAGTTTTAAAATTCCTCCTACCAACATACATATATTATCAGAGTTCCCACCCTTGGTTAAAAATAATTTTCCAGGACATTTCAGCCATTTCTCACGACACTTTATGGCCTTGCATCACTCCTCACATTTAGTTATCCAACAAATTAATTAAATTTTATTACATGAAATAATGCATTTCATAAAGTCACAGTTTTCCACAACTGTTTCCAAAACATTTATGTTTTCTCCATTTTTTATGACTTTTTTAGGATGTGTGGGAACTCTGATGATGGCAATAATCTATTCACTCTGGTTTCTATGTACCTGTTTTCTCATTTTGTTGAAGTTCTTTAAAATCCTCATGAGTGGTTTCTGCTTTTTTTGCAATATCAGAGAAAACTAGATGACTCACTAATTCATCTACAATTCTTTGTTGGTGCAATATTTTCAATAAACTGTCTTCTTCAGCTGCTAGTTTTGAGCAAGATATCTTCTGTCTTATTTTATTCTCCTTACTGGACAAAGCAGACTTGATTCGAGTTTTTAAATCTTTCTGTGTACACATACATACAAAGGTACATGCAAAATTACCAGTAAATAGTAATACATACAAAAGTACGTGCAAAATTACTTGTACATAAATAGTAACACACAGAAAGCTTGTGACTATAGTTGACGGAATCATAATTGTAAAATAGTTTTACACTATAAATTTTTTACCACATAAATTCAGTTAACTGTGATTTATACTTTTATCACTGCTGAAAAAAAAAATTATGTATACGATTATCTATTTTAGAATATAAAATAAATTTATTACATTTGATGTAAAGAAATCATATTACAGCAATAAGCAATATAAAATGTCATTAAAACAAGAGTTATTTAGTTCAGAATTTAATAAAGGTTTAAAACATACTAGTATTACAAGTCAACAAATTCAACTTGCCTCTCTTAAATATTCATGAATTTTGTCCCTCAATTCATTTCTATCTATCAGAGTGTTGTTCATTTCTTAACCAAGATTCACATTCGCACAAAAGTACCTATAAATTTCATCATTAAACATTAACATCAGATAATAATTATACGTCCAAAAAGCACATGAAGGTCAATTTTTCCTCTATCAAAACAACCAAAGTAACATTTAATGTAAAATGTTCATGTACCTACTTAATTAAACAAATGTTTAAACTAAAAACACACCATATCACCAGGAAATACAGTATCAAAACCAAGACTAGGTTTAATAATCAAGTTCCCATTTTTAATATTATTATTCCATAACTCAAACACATTCTTCTACAGGCATTTCAGGCAAGTTGAATGAAGTCACAATATTTGAGCATTTCTTCACAGTGTAATTTCTGTAAATCAGATTTTATTATAACTCATGAGGAAAAGTTACATGCTCCAGTTATTGTAAATATTGTATCATGTGAATTACAAAATTATTACAGGATTTTAATTAAGAGCACTGATCTATTTAAAACAGAATGAAAATATGGTGAAATTGAACACAAGAGCACAGAGAAAGCCTGATAAAGTCAGAATTCTTTTAACTATACTTATATAATTGACCCCTACCACCATGTAGTACAAGCTAAGACAAAAAAATAGTAAAACACTAAATAATCTAGCCATTTACTCTCAGGATATAGATTTTTAAGTAACTTATTCTTCCAAACTACATAAAATATACATATTCAGTGGAATAATGTTCTGTTGAAACACAGTTGTCAAAAAACAATTTATTTTACTATCCTTAAGGTGATGAACACAAGGTTGAGTTTATTTTCTTTGGTAGAATTTTTTGCAAAGCTATGTAAGTACTATCTATATATGGCTGTCCCTAATTTTGAACTGAAAAACTAGACAGAAAAACTTAGTTAACATCACCCACCTCCAGCAATCGAGTTGTACAAAGTTAAAAAAGGTAACTGCTGAAATGTACTCACAGGTGCATGTTCTCAGAATCAGACACTTGGCAGTCAGAGTTTCAGTTGCTTCCTCCTGTTTACAAGGAAGTATTTTTTCCTTTCTGCTAATAGAGAAAGGCATTCTCCTCCTTTCATCCTCAATTTTAGCACTGCCCACCATCAACTCTTAGACTAATCTGACTGAATAGTGGGATTTGATTGTCACTGTTATAGCTCACCCATGGCCCCAAAGTACAGAATACACTTTTGTGGAACTGGAACAAGAACTATGAACCCTCAAATTCTCAGTTCAAGCATACTAATTGCTATGCCATGCCTAATTTAACAAGGTTGAGAAAAGTAGTATTTATTTGAGGCAACAGGGTAAATATTTTGAAATACAACTTTACATTTTCATTCATTCTTCAGGGGTTACTGACAATTACATAAATAAGCATCAAATGCTAAAGAATGTACAGTGTTGAAAAAAAGTTTTTCACTGTTCAATCACTTCAGTAAGCTTAAGCCAATAGCATTACATCCCAAACTGGAAGTGGAAGCATTGGTAAAAAAGTGTCAATCTGAACAAAGTACAGAAGGGGAACCCCCACGTTAGTATTGGTCTGATCCATTCACCAGGCAAAGTCTGTAAGTAATGGAGAGGGAAGGGTAAGAGGAGCCTCCAAGGGATCTTAAACAAAGCTCCATTGGTCAAATAAAGCCCACTGTAGATGGCATATGTAGGCACAACAAAGGGGAATGAGCTTCTCAAGAGAGGCTCACATCCCCAAAAGAGATAGAAACTTGCTTGTGCAGAAGCAGAAGTTGAGGAGGAGACCTTGCAAACTAGCCCTTCCATATCTTGCAAGCAAAGTGGAGAAGGCTGTGCCTCACTGTAAAATGAATTGAAAACCACACCCAGATAAACCAGAAACTGGGTAGGTGTGAGGAATGTCTTCTCCACCTTGATGAACCAACTAACCATCCCAGGCAGAAGAAACCAAGTATGGAGGGCAGAGTTGGCCTGCAAGGATGCCAACAGTAGCTAGTCGTTCATGCAACGGTGGAAACGAAGGCCCTGGGAATAAAGCAGTTGAGAGAATGACTGAACAAATTGGAAAAACACCTAGGGGACCCAGGCTAGGCCAAACAGAACATATCAAAACTGAAAAACATGCATGTGATGAACAAATCAATAGAAATGTCAGAATGCTGGAGAGATGGTAATATGCAGATGAGCATCTAACACATCACCCTTCATCATCCACAGACCAAGAGTGAAAACCCAACAGAGAGTTAAGTATGATTCCATGGTGAACTTAGGAATGAATAGGAAGCAATTCAGAGGTGACAAATCAATCACTGGGCACCAGTCTCTCATTTTTTTGGGAACAATGAATAGAAGAGAATAAAACCCTGAACAAGAAGGATTTCCTCAACACCTCCAAAACTCAAACTAAAGAAAACAAAGTAATCAGAAAAAAAGAAAAGATCTAGAAAAAACTGCACTGAAGAAACAAACATGTCTTAACAGTGAGATTGCCAATCAAGAAGTGATTAACAGGTGCATTATTAGAGAGAGCACTAGTTACAATAGGAGTAGTGTTGCACTCCTATAGAAACAAACGTGTCTTAACAGTGAAATTGGCAATCAAGAAGTGATTAACAGGCGCATTATTAGAGAGAGCACTAGTTACAATAGGAGTAGTGTTGCACTCCTTTAGGTGGAAAATTGCTGCATGATCATTTACATGTAGATATGCAGAAAGAAGCGGGAGTTGCAAAGCTAGTGGCAAGTGAAATATTTGTGCCAACAGAAGGCAGTACTATCAAGAAATGTTTTGTGAGAGGAGGTAAGATATTTTATGGGATCAGCCAAGTTTAAATAGATGCTGAATTTTTCATTAATTGTAACTTGCTTTTCATGCATGAAAATATGATTAACCTGTATGAGAGCTAAATTAAATAAACAAATGTTGGCAAGTAAGAGGATCACTGCTCCAATCTAAAACAAAAGCAACAATTCAAACTAAGTATAGCCCTTCAGACTCATATACCTGCACCAAAAATGCTTACATACGTCTAGAGTAACAACACACACCACATCATCTCCAAATATTTTACAAGCTTATTTCAGCAGCAGGAAAATGATTTTCAAAAAAAAAAAGTCTAAATTCTGAGTTAATTTTATTTTATTAATAACATAAAGGCTTATTAACAGCCATTATATTATTGAATTATTACAAACTTAAATGCCCAAATAAAGCAAGCACCTGAAAATCTATGTTTCACAGAAAAAGTTATGGTTACACACTACAGATGCTATCCTCCCTCCACTTTCAGAATCCTGGTTAGCAATTTTCTGGCTCAGTTCTGCCCAACAGTTCTCAATGGGATTACAATCTGGAGAACTTTGCTGGTCATGTCAGTCTTGTAATATTCTCCTGGTCAAAATAATCCTGTACAATACGTGCACTGTGGGTAGTGGCATTGTCATCCTGGAACATAAAGTTATTGCTAAATCTTGCTCTATTATATGACAGAAATATCACCTCCATGGGATGCCTGTAGAAGGCACCATTAATGTTTCCCTAGGGGGATATGAAGAGCAGTTTTTCCACCACGATGAATAACTGCCCAAACATGTACTGGACCAACTCCTGTGTTTTCTGTGGGAAAGACAAGTCTTCCTTCATCTGTTTCCCAGACAAACACAAATCTTACCAAATCTGAAAATATTACATGTTGCCAGTGTCCTAACTGTAAGTTAGCATGCTATCTTGCCCAAGTAACATAATGATGGCAGTAAATTCTGGTTAATATTGTTTTGAAGATAGTCCTTCTTGCAAAATAACCTTGTTTGGTCAGCCTTCTATTCACTGTTCTTCTGGATACCCTGGAACGAATGTGTTCATGCCATTCCTGTTGTAAGGTGTTGCAAGACTTCTTTTGACCTTGATGTGTTAACATGATCAAAGTACAGTCATCTCAGCAGTAATTTTTTGGCATCTACTAGTAGACTTTCCTGGAACAACATTTTTTATAGTCAGATGATGTTTAAGAATTCTGAATACAGTACACAGGGGGTATCCTACTGTTCTGGGACTGTCTGTCTGTTCATATCATTTCTGAACAGTCAAACAATTTGATACCCTATAACTTCTGGCACGTGACGAGGTACAACTCTATACCAAGTACAGACCAAAATAACAACTTGTACAAGTCTGTCCATTCATATGCTACCTTCTCTATTACTACTCGGGCATTTACTCAATTAACTACTCTATGCATGTAGACAATAGCATCAATATAGAACAGAATGCAAACATTTTGGCCAAGACTGTATTCTAATGGAGAACAACAGCTACAAAGATTTAACTAAGGATGATATTTCTTATCTTTTAAGGTAATATTTTTTAAGACAGGGAAGTTAGGTACTTTGCTTAATCAGGCCCAACACTGTTGTTCCATTTTATTGTCTTCCCAGATGTCAATTTATTAATAGCCCATGAATAGGTCTTCTAACTTACTGTCTAATGTATCTGCTTGACACTACAGAATAAGCCTACTATTTACTACCTGCTCAACACCATAGCAATAGGGCAAACAAACATAAACCTAATTTAGTATAAAACTGCATATTCTAAGTAAACTGACAGGAGGTTAACATTATGGGCTGGGTGGAATCCACCCATCTTTTAACCACAAAAGTATGCATGAATCTAATTATACTATGATTTTTTATCATGTATGCACATTTTTACAAAATTTTGCAGTTTATTGCTAAACATTACAAGGTTTTCATACACAAAATATTAGATTTTTAGATTAAATATTTTCTTTTAAACCTTTTTCTTTCAGAATGTTGACTATCCAACATGCAAAGCAATTTTGATTTTAAGATTAAAAATACTTTAATGCATTAAAACATTTTCAAATTCACATGCAAAATCTTTATAATCTCCAGATAAATATCAAATTTTTTGTAGTAAAAACTTTATATTTTATTTGTTATTTTCGCTACTGTATTTCTGTATGGGTTGGTTCGATTTGACTGACTTCGTAATCTCAATAAAAAAATATAAATTATGCTTTTTTTTGTTCTAGAATGACTACAAATTATAACACAAAAACACTAATTTTTAGTCTAAATAGCTTATATTTCATAACGTTATACATTTATATATATATTTATTATATTGACCTTCCAGCCATGCCTGACTAAGAATACAGAAGTTGCAATGACATGGAACACGTGCACTTGTGTTACCATATCCAATAACATAAAACTAACCTTTAGTTTTTACAAAGTGACTTGTCTTGGCTGTGTTTTAGTGGACTAGTATTTTGTAGAATACAATCAAATTTCAATTATTATAGATTATATATGTATATGCATTATTTCTATTTACAAACAAGTTCTTAAATCTGTTTTTCTTAAAACACAGAACAATAAATAAAGAAGTAAAGCAAACAATTATCTCTTCTAGTTACGACCTCTGTACTCGATTGCCCAATGTCGTAGGTTGCCTTATAAAATTTCCAATGTGGAGGATGTGAAAATAATTTTTTTTTAGGTTTTATTATATATATAATACATTTAATTAACCAAATAATCATAAATTACTACATTGATACCATAGAGTGCCACTATAATTTATCAAGCACAGTAACTAAACAGTATTTGTGTCTAAAAAAATAATGACATTTCGTAGCTCACCAAAGACTTACCTCATCGTTTG
>NW_013666716.1:240891-251456 GCF_000517525.1 Limulus polyphemus | reverse complement strand
AAGCACAGTAACTAAACAGTATTTGTGTCTAAAAAAATATGACATTTCGAGCTCACCAAAGACTTACCTCATCGTTTGAAATCTTGTAAGAAAAGAACAAAATTACCACAATAACACATCAAAATGGCTGAGAAAACCACTAAGGGACATTCTGAGCTTTTGATTGGTTATTCATGTCATATATAGAAGTAAGTGTATATAAGGGACCATTTCTAATAATGGAAAGAGGTCGGCACGGGGCCACTGTATTTGATTCAGTACATGAGCAATATCTCAGCAAATAGAAAAGATAGGAGTTTCTTATTTTGTATTCTAGCTTGTCAATATCGGTAATGTGAGTTCATAGTTCATACGAAACTGTAGACTTCACAAACATCTAATTTGAACTAGTGCTGCAGTCAAAATACGACGTGACACACAAAAATCGATGTTTAGCTGTATTTTTTAATATTTACTTTTAAATTAAGAAATTAACTAAAGTATAATACTAAAATTTCAATTATAATCTACAATTTGATTATAATTAGATTCATAAAATAATAGTTCAATAAAATTTTGAATGCAAGACAACAAAGTGATGACATGGCCTTTGACATATGACCCATTGCAATATGGTTAACAGACAAATGGGAGAAGATATGCTATATTTGTTATAAAATAGGGCACATTGTAAAGGAGTGCAAGTCCATCACCAACAAGCAACAGCAAAAATCTCGACATAAAGCAGCTGGAGCTACTTACAAAGATAGTGGTGGCAAGAAACAAGAAGAAAGTACCATTTCCATGACTGATCAGTGCACAACTAATGGTCAGCTCAAGTTAGCAAATGGATCAACAGTGCTAGTAGTGATCATAGCATGTTACAAATATCAAGAAGTGTCAACAAATCATAACCTACCAATTTATTTAGGCTATGGTGGGGACAAGAAAGTGAAGGTTCTGCGAGACACTGGGTGCAGTAGTGCAGCAGTGAGAGCCAATCTAGTATATGATGATCTCAGATGACAGACAAGGTGCATCTGTGTGTGCTAATTGATGGGATAGTGAGAAAGTTTCCCATAGCAAAAATAAAGGTTGATACTCCATATTATGTAGGAGACCTTGAAACCATGTGTATCAAGGCACCAATATATGATTTAGTGATTGAAAACATATCAGGTAGTAGAAATTTGGAAGAATTAGACAGAAAGAAAACTGAGGTGGCATCTGCAGTCACCACAAGAGCTCAAGAGAAAAAGAGCAAGCAAGATATCAAGCCTCTTAAAGTCTCAAAAAGTGAAATCCTGAATGTAGATCCACAGGAGCTGAAGGAAGTGCAAAGAAAGACCCTACTCTGCAGAAACTATAGGACAGTGCCCAAGCAAAAGTCAAGCACAAGACAAAGAGGAAACAGACTTACAAAACAGAGGACTGGAAAAGAGTATTGAACCGGACCTATCAAAGCAGGTCTACTTGGGAAGCCAAACCCATCAAAGAAAGTCAGAAACACTTCAATAAACTTCCCATGCAGTGGAAAGGACCTGTTTTAGTACAGAAATTGGGCAAAAGAATGCACTATAAGGTGAAAGTGGATGGGATGACCAAGGTCCACCAAGCTAATCAATCTGTTGAAGAGGTACTTTGAGAGGGTGCAGCTATTGAGGTACAGATGGACATAGCTGGTGTAGCTGTCATAGAAGCAGAATCTGAAGACAGTGACTTCTATAGGCCTACTAGGCCAAAGTCCATTGGGTGGAGATCAGACATACAAAGATGTCAACATAAGTGAAGAACTGACTAGCAAGAAGAAGAAAGAGCAACAAGAGCTAATGTGCCAGTATATAGCTAGATTAGGAAAGACAGACCTCAGGCAACACAAGGTCAAAATGAAGACAAGGGCACTTGTCAAGGTGAAGCCCTATGTGAGGAGAAACTGGCAAAGGAAATGTAAATGTTGGTGTAGACTATATGTAAAGACTTACTATATGAACTCAGAACAGTCTTTGTATATAGTGTAAAAAAATATATTGTAAATATTTTTCCTGAAGAGGGTCTTATTCTTGGATATACAAGACTGTTTAGTGTAAGTGGTTTTATTTAGTTTATTTTGTGACTTCATATTTAAAGATTGTTTAGTTTTTAAGACAGGAGTGTTGAAAACAGATTGTTTTAAAAGTTAGTTGTGACAAATTTTGTTAAGTAACTTTGTATGAATCGTACATTGTATTTGCAATTACATTGTTGTCTAGGCTTTACCAATATTGTTGATGTCACGTTACTTAAATCTTTGGTATTTTTCTCATTATCTTAACTGAGTATCGTTATATTATAGCACCGCTCACATAGTTTTTCAAAAATTTTGAGGCCTCAGTGAACAACGTATAAATACAGGCAACCAAGCGAGCTCAAGTCAAGTGCAGTTCAGTCAGAAAATCAGTTAGTGAAAGAAAATATGAAGTTACCCGGCGTGTGAGTGATTAGCTGTAAAGGTCAATATTTTAAAGTGAGTTTCACAGTTTAATAGAGATAAGGAGAATAATTTGTCTTGTCAAAGGGTGTTCTAAAGTAATTGAACCCATATGCGTGAACTTTGATGAAAAGGAGACAATTATTTAAAGTTCAAGATACAACTGTGGTAACCCATGGGCAGATTCTACAGTACGAAACAGAGTAAAGAAAATAATTTGTCTTATCAACTGGATTCTAAGGTAATTGAAGCAACCTGTGAGGACTTTTGACAAGAAAAGAGAATTATTTAAAGTTTAAGATAAAACTGTTATTTCTTATATTGTAAAGAATTTTTGTGCATATACACTTGCTTTTTATATATATATGTTATTTTAAAACAAGTGGATTGTGTGCTGTCCTTTTATTGTCCAAATTTATCATCAAGTCACAGACACCTACTGCAAAAGAATCCCAGCCCAACACATATAGAAAACCCTGACAAGAAGCAAATGGAGAATCATCATTTTCTAAACCTAAAATGAGGGCAAGAAAAAATATTATCATTCTCGATTTAGCAGCAACTATGGACAAACCCAAGTTCACTGAAAGAAAGACAACATTTGTCCTTATTGTCACAGCTCATGATGTGTAGGAACTAACCTGGAACTGTTTCTCGATACAACTCAAATGACACGGAGGGTTACAGCCTTCCAATAGCTGAGAAGTAAACTTGAATATAGTGATTACAAAGGCCTGCGATAGTTTTACATGTTCTACAGTAATTCCTGTATACTAAAATCGAAAATGATATCCATTTTTCCCCATCACGTACAGACTTTTCACAAAACACCATATGTACTTTTACATAAGTGAATAATTTTCATTGAAATTGGGTCACATTTTGTTGTGCTTAAAATGTTGATAACCACTGGCTAAAAGAGTTCTCTACACCAATCACGACATGAGAGTCTTGTCAATTATTTTAATGGGTTATCAAGAAATTAATGTCACTTCTTTTTAGATGAAAAAACCCAAACGACTTATATATCAAACAAAACATTTATTAAATGAAATAGTCTCCATTCATATCAATGATGCTTTTCCATTTTACAATCAGGTTGTTAATGTCACGATTAAAGAAATCCCTTGGTTTGAAGCAAAACACATGTTGATGTCCTCTTTAAAACCTTCCACATTTGCATATGTTTTCCCATTAAGATGTCATTGTAGCAAACGAAAAATATGTTAATCTGATGGTGCCATATCTAGAGAATATGATGGGTGAGGGAGAACTTCCCAACCCAACTCCATAATCTTGTGTTGTGTCAAACGTGCCACATTTGGTCATGCATTGTCATGGAGAAGAAGAACACTTTTCCAATTGACTAGTGAAGGGCATTTCTGATGAAGGGCTTGATTTAAACGTTCCAGTTGCTGACTATAGATCTCTGCAATGACAGTTTGCTGTGGATTGAGGAGTTTGAAATTAATTACTCTTTTGATGTCCCACCAAATGCAAAGCATCACTTTCTGCAGATGGAGTCCAGGATTTGGGGTCGGAAGTAATTTTTGTCTAGGACTGAGCCATTCTTTTTGGTGTTTAATATTCACATAGAGAATCCAGAAGAATTATATTGAACACTTGAATTGCTTCTTAATTTTATTATTTTTTATTGTAGTCTGGTAATATATCAAGAAATTGAAAATGGTCATAATAGTATTTTATGTGAGCAAGTAGTAAAATATTACCATCCCTTCTCGTGGAAATATTTATCCTGGTGTAGAAGATGCAGAACAACACTTGGAGGCACTAGAGATGATTACAAAATTAACAGCTACAGATATAATATGTGAATCTTCTGGGGGTATTTATGTGAATTGGGTAACTTGCTGAGAATTAATTTGTTAGGTTGATTTGTATTTTGACATTGAATTTGTATCTTATTATGTGTAATAAACAGTTGGTATTGTGTTTGAGTATTCATTATTGTCAATTGCCATTCCATCTCTATGTGACAGAAAGGAAACACATCCAGCTTGCATATCAGGAAGTCTAAGGACATGTCAACTGAAGATTTCATCACAAAAAACATAACAGACTTCTTCAAGTGCTTCAAAAATCCATCTGGATTTCTTTACTATGACCTTGAGTGATGGGAGCTCAAAGAAGGTATAGGGAGGTACTACAGTCAGTTCAACACTTGAATGTGGTAAATGACAATGCTGAAAGGAGTGTGGTCCTTAATGAGGAGTATAATGCCATCATAACAAAGAAAGAAGATTAGAAACAATTACTTCTTCACATTGTGAAGGATCATAGAAGATTCTTTTCTCACAGTAAAAAGGAAACAATAGCAATTCACAAGTGACTAATCACACCCAAATCCTATAAAAATGATATAATTCTGTAATTATACTATTGTACACGCAATTAAATAGTAATATAATTCAAATAAATCATTTATAATACATAACAAATATATCTTTTATATCACAGCAGCCTACAATTTCAACCTCTAAATATGGTCCAGAATGGATGAATCTTACCATTTAATATTTGTTAGTACATTGGAATAAAATTAGGGGGTGAGAGATTTTGAATTTTTAACCTGAAATTTAGCTGCAAATGTTAATATTTTCCAATATTGAAAATGCATCTCCAATAGATACTTACCTCTCTCTCACATATTAGCTTTCTTTGATTTTGTGCTGCCCTCTATATTCACAATTTTTCACTTGCCACTAGCCATAAGACTACCACCTATACTCATGTGTATTCATGTAGGGTTTCTGCACTGTACCATGCAACTCTCCATCAATAAGAGTGTGACACACCCTCCTAGTGCAGCTGGCCCCCTCTATACTGATTATTCAATCATCACTTTGGGATTAGGCAAGAAAAAATGCACTAGAAGCGGAGAGAATGGGTGAGAAGAGGCATCTATCAGAAATATATTTTCAGAATTAGAAAATTTTAACTTCCAATACAATATCTTACCTCTTCTCACACATTAGCTAGAATCCCACAGTAAGTGGTGGAGGGACCAATGCAAAAGTTACCTAGATAAGCCCCCTTCAATAAGCACCCAGAGAGAATCCATGGAGTGTGACACCCTACACCATGAAATTATAGGGGCACACCAGGCTACTCTTTGCCCATAGTGAAGATAGGTGTTGCCAAGTCAGGTGGAAAAAAGGAAGTCCAGAAACAGTATGGAAAATGGACATGCTATATGGTGTAGAGCATGGATTCCAAACCTTTTTGTTCCTCTGTACCCCTTGGGATTTCTCTACCAAAGCACTAATGAAGGGAGGAGAGTTTGCCCAGTTGGCTGATCCCTAGTTTATCAGCTGATTTGTAACAAGGGTGTTCTATATTGCTTATGTTCTACATTACTTATTGAAACCACGAGTTATAATGTAGCACAGCAATAACATCATAACGTTCACCATGATCACAACTTTTTGTCTAAAGAGCATAATCTATGTAAGCCACTTTGCTCTCTTTGTCTGACTGTAGATTAAAACACCATGTAAACTATGGTTATACTAACAGACCCCTATGTACCTCCTGAGAAGTACAAATGTACCCCAGGTTTGGAATGTCTGGTGTAGAGTAACTAGGGTATGTTAATCATCTTCACCTGCATACTAGGAAATAGAAGGGAAAAGTAAATTCTGTTCTACCAACATAGGTAGTGCTCATATGTGTTGACCCTACACATCCAAATACCAGATCACCCAGGAAACTGACATGTGGACAACAGTAGGATGAGTGAAAGCAAACATGGGGAGTCAACTCCAGTCCAAAACTAGACTGCATCAAGAATTGTTTGTTTGGTCCTTGGTAGGAGGTGGGTCTCTATCAACCAAATGAGTGAGGACTTATATTGGCCGATCCTGCTATGATCCAACACCAGACCACTTGGGAACTGACATCCAGGCAGTAGTAGGATGAAGAAAAGCCAACAAGAAGGGGTGAACTGTATTTGGTGGATCATCTCCAGTCCAAAACCAGGCAGCGTTAGGTACTATTTCTCCATTGTGCAGTAGGAATGTAGTTCACACAATCTTCACCAACATAACACCATTGCCCTATTTTCTATCGAGTGGAACTGGCCACACTCAGGAGAAAGCTTCCATAGTCTACCACATCAGCTACTAGGAACTGGTGAGTGGCAAGACTCCTGTACTCCACTAGAAAAATAAAAATGCATTGAGGATCCCAGACGAATGCAACACCTTGATACTGTGGAGTGAGTGACTACAAAACACTATTTTTACAATCAGGCTAGTCCAGGTTTATTCAACTAGGACCGAAGGGATGGGCAACTACACTGACACTAATTTACTCATGATAGTCCATGAGTAGGTACGGTCTGGATCGGGCCTTGTTTAGTAAGTAATATAATACAAGGAAACCTCTAGCAGTCTTGTGGAACATCCCATCTCATCAGTGAGTGTCTGAGACCCAAACAACTGCATGGTGCAGATTTAAACTTAAGTATACCCTGGCAGGTACTGCATGCCGTTCAGCAGGATCCTGAAATGTAGAATAGGGTCCTTGTAAAGGTAAGACAGAAATAAAAAGAACTTACCCAGTCAGAGCTGGTAAGGTGCATGTAGAATGGTGATGGGAGGAAGTCGATATCCCAAAGATGGCCAGATGATGAAAATACTTGGGATAATCTATATGCCAGTCCACACTATTTCCTTCAACAGATGACAGCAGACAGAGAAAGAGTAACATGTCAGATTTGGTGAGAGAAGACAATAATAAAGTTGATGTTAGTCAACACCCAATGAAGTATAGGCTTGCTGGATGAGCAGCTGTAGCCATCTCATGAGGGTAATGGAGGAAATTCAAAAGAACAAATAGATGGGAGCATGAACTTTGAAAAGGAGCAGTGAAGGATGAAAAGTAATGGGAACAGGATATAATGGAAGAGGAGAGGAGAGGAAAATAAGAAAGGTAAAGTTCTCTGACACAATTCCCAGTACCCAACAACTGGCTGCAAATGGAGGACAAAGGTTAGCAAACTAAACGAAAAAGGTCTGACTGATCCTGAGCCTCTAGGATAGTCACCACCAAAACTGACAGCACAGAAGTCTATGAGCAATGGTAGGATTGATGAGAACAGACAAACAAGAAATTATGGACAGGAAGAGAAGAAGAAGCAGGGGGGACAGAGAGGCAAAGAAGGAACATAAGGGAAATGGTAAATCAGTGAGGATAAGGAATAACATTGGAATGTGGCCCCAACGTATGATTCCAGAGAAACAAGTACTCCAAAATAATCACACAGGCAGATGAAAGGAGACAGATGAAGGCAAATGAGAGAAAAGGGAGGCAAAGCACTTGAGCAACAAGTACATCACACCCCAACAAACTCTAGCAACAGATTAAACAAATAGAAAACATTAAAGCCAAGGAAGATAAACATACCACTGTAGAGATATGAATGAGCATCCACCAAAAACTCCTCAGGGGAAGGGTGGATTACCACATAAAGAAGGGAAATTGACAGAAAGTAATTGAAAATGGTAGAGAGTGTAAGACAGAGGATCCAACTCCCAAGTCTGAAAAAAAGACTTCGAGTGTAGGAGTTGGAGAAAGGCATAAGGTCATGTCTAGCCATATGAGGTAACAAAGAAAGGAGGACAAGGCATGCATGCACCAAAGTACTGGTAAAAAGAATTGAATATGGACTTACATATATGGATAGGAAGTAAAAACAAATAAATGAAAGGAAGAAGCAGGGAACGAATTACACAGAGAAGGAAAGAAACATACCTGGGAAACCCAGTCCTGAAATTATGAAAAAGGCTTAGGTAGATTCAAGACAGCTTGGGTATAAAATTGGTCAAAGACAGATGGTGGAAAAAAATGGCAAAATCACTTCTGTCATGAATGAGAAACATAGGAAGAGATATGTCAGGTACAATAGAAGGCCCAGGCTGCATTATAGACTCCAGCACCTGCCACACAAAAACTGTCACTTCTCCCAACAGACAAAGACAAACCTGACACCAATGTAGTTGACAGACTAGTGTGAACAATATCATGTTGTTTCATACCAGACAAGGTTGAAATTAGCAACATGTATAAAATAACGTGGAAATAAAAGGTCACAAAATCTGCAGGAACAGAAAATATTGGAAAGCCAAAACCCAACAATAAATACTTCCACAACAAGTAATTTCTTTGTAGATACTTCCACTAAAACAAATGCCCATATCTGAAAATTTCAAAAGTGAAAAAAAAAACACATTGTTAAACACAATTTCCAAATTGAGAAGTCATGATTGACCAATCAGTATAGAGGGAGCCAGCTGTGCTAGAAGGATGTGTCACACTCCAATAATTTAAGGGTTGTCGAATGCTCATTTGCCCTACTCAGCCACTGCCCAAGAAACAGTTGACCAATATAATGAATTCAACTAGCTGAACAGAGTATAAATGTAAACAGTGCTCAATTAAGACAAAATAATCAAGAATGAATGTTGGGCATTTCCAAGCCTACATGTAGGAATTGTGTTTTGAAGCAAAATTTCAATAAATCTTTTTTTCCAAAAGGATTATATATATATACATACATATATATTCCTTTCATAGTTTTGTGTTAATAAAACATGCTGAGTTTTTTTAGTATTAAACATTTTCTTCCTTTTAGATCTTAGTCATTTTCATTAAAATACATGTTTATTATCTTTTTATTTCAAAAATCATTATTTCAGTTTTAGATCTATAAAATGCTGAATATTGTATTCCAACACATTCAAAAAATTACCTTTGTAAAACAATCTATATAGTAGAGAATTAATACTCAAAGTAATAATAAAAATACTAGTAGCATTAGCATCACTGCTAACAACACTGCAGTGACTACCTATAATGCTGTTTTCTATTTTCATTACAAGGATAAAATAAATTTTAGGCTTATTTTGCTAGAAGATTACAAAAAGTTAAAATGATTTTTCACTAATATATTTTCAAGGTTTGTTGTTTAGTATTTGTTTGATACATTGGAATACATGGTTTTGATGTCAGATGAAATGTACAGAAGTCAATTCTATTTTTATTATTTTCTTAATTTAACATATGTACATTTCACTGACCATTTAGGTAAGATTATCGCTAATGTACAAATTAGAATACAAAGACCTGTGACCATTGTACTTATCTCATTGTCTAATAAACTAAAAACACTCAACTGGCTTTGGGTAAGTATGCATAGCATGTTCAGTAATAGCATAGGGAACTGTATGATAACAAAAGTATTAAAGCTATTATGAGTGAGATGTTTAAATGGAATATAGAGTGCAACTTGCAGTTACTTTAGGTGAGGAAATAAATACCTCATGACTATGTAATTAGAAAATAATAACCTGACAGCTGAATTCTCAAATATTTTGTTGTTTTTTGGAATATGTGGTGCATGTTGAAGGAATTTAGACATTTTGGCAATAAAGTTGGAAAAAATTACCTTTACTCTCCAGATAATAATAATAAAAAAAGAACTCTCAAATATTTTCACTGTTTCAGAAGCAATACCTACCTCCCCAATTCATAACTTAACTTACAGATAACAATGGTCCATTTAGTCTTGTAAGGCTGTCATTACACATCCACCCTTTTATTTTTCAGAAAATCATCATTTCCTCTTTTAAACTCCAATAAAATAAAAAAAGAAGTCCTATTCCGCAATACTGCAAACAGCAACTTGTTCCACAAGACAAATACCCTGTTAGAAAAATAAAACTGCCATCACTGAAACCTAGTCTGTTTTTTCCTAATCTTAAATTTGTTTCCTTTCATCCTATTATCTTCAAAATATAGCATAAAGAAATTGGATATTTGCCCTATTGATATATCAGATAATCTTGTAAACTTCAACAGGGCCACCTCTAACTCTTCATTTCTCAAGGGAAAATTGAGATCTTAACCTATTCCTGTAATATAACATTTCCATCCCTGCAATCATCCTTGTCACTACTACTTCTTAGATAAAGAGGCCAAAATTGTATACATTATTCCATGTAAGGCCTAACTACTAATGTGCACAGACACACACACACACACACAAACACACACACACATATATATATATATATATATATATATATATAGTAATAAA
>NW_013666716.1:238778-240321 GCF_000517525.1 Limulus polyphemus | reverse complement strand
ACACACACACACACACACAACACACACACACATATATATATATATATATATATATATATATAGGTAATAAACAAAGAAAAATGTAAACTGTGGGAAATGACAGCAGGATTTAAAGAAGAAATTAAGCTTTTACATGCAAGTTATACAGTAGTTAATAATTACATTCAGGAAGTTAGAAACAGAACAATAAGGGCTAGAAGTATAGAATTTAATTGCAACAAGAAAGTTTGATTAAATAACAGAATTAACTTGAGCAGATAGGAACTATGTACTATGGGAGAGAAAGAAAAGAGACAAATAGGAATGGAAATGAGAAAGTGTAGAAGGTTATAGTTGTAGGTGGTTCTTTGGTATAACATGTAGATAGGATAGTCTCTGGAGTAAATAAAAAGCAAAATATTGGAGGTCATAACTGGTAGAGCAAGTGATAGAGTAAAGGGTGCTAGCAGTGATACAGTCTTTTTTGTGCACATAGGGGCTAACGATGTAAGTAAAGATAGGTCAGAGGAACTAAACTAAGTGACAAGAAGGTTGATAAAGGCATTTAATGGAAAGGGCCATAACTTAAATTTGTTAGAAATACTCTGCAGATTTAATTGATGACATAAGATTAGAAATAGATCACTAAAGTTGAATAATAGGCTTAGGTTAATATGTAACAATGACCAGATTGGCTGGTCCAATTTGCAGGATCAATTTGATAGGAAAAAGAAGCCCTTTGGAATGGATGGCTTACATATAAATAGTATAGGGGATGGCTTGTTTGAAAGGGCTATTAACTTAGCTGTAAGGGCAGCTTTAAACTAGGACTACATAGAGGTGAAGGCCAGGGTGAACTATATGCAGAAAAAATAAGATGTATAGAACAAATGTAGTGTAGGAACAATGTACAGAAGTAGTTTTATGGGTAGGCTAAATTGTTACTTTTGTATGCTAGAAGTATAGGAAATAAAACAGGACTTTAGAGCACTAGTCAGAGTGTAGGATTTTCATGTCATAGAAATAACTGAAACTTGGATAAACTTAGAGAATTTTTGATGATAGAAATTTCTTTAAAATACAGAATTATAGTTTATTTAATAGGGATAGTACCTCAAAAGAGGGGGAGAAGTAGCTTTATATGTATTGTTGCTTCAGCGAGGTCACGTGACTAGTGTCACGCCACGTTTCTAGAACTTTCTTGTTCCTTCGAGAATGCCCTAGCATTTACTAGATACACGTTTGTCTGGTATATATAAAAGACGCTCACAACGTGACAACAATGTGTGTAGGTAGTGAGTAATTGAACTGCAGTCAGGAAGTATTGTTGAAGTTAACGTTCATTGTTAAAACATTTGTAAAAGAGCGACTGTTGAAAATAAGTGTATCGGTAAAGTTATATTTAGAAAGAATAAACCAGTTTTATTAAGTAAGGACTTGTGTCGCTAAAGTTTTGTCGGAAGGAAGTTACGGAAAATCAATTAACAAACGGAGACGTAACAAATAGGTGTCAGAAGTGGGATCCAAGCATAAGGGACGTGCTCCAATGAAGTTATATCAATTT
>NW_013666716.1:230051-237778 GCF_000517525.1 Limulus polyphemus | reverse complement strand
TGACATCCTATTGAACCTGAGGATGGCAAAGATAGCAGGAAGATCAAATCTATTTGGGTTTCTGTTAGTGGTTGTAAGGGGAGAAGGCTTTTAGTTGGAATTTGTTATGGTCCATGAAAAAGTTGAAATTTAGATTAAGATTTAAAATGTTAATGAAGGATTTTAATTTCAAACATATAGACTGGGAAATATAAAAGTTAAACCATGATGAAGACAGGTTTTAGAAACCATTCGGGGTGAATTTCTTCCTCAATTGGTCAGGGAACCAACTATGAACAAAGCTGTTTTAGATTTATTGTTAACTTCTAATACAGAAATGATTGAGAGGGTGGAGATTGGGGAATATCTGGTCATTGCTGTAACAGGTTTGATGTTTTATTCCATGTGAATATCAGGAATAATGGCATTTTGATTATAAATTTCAAAAAAGTAAATTTTCAACTGATGTAACAAGAATCATCTGTTGTGACTTGGGCAACAGAATTAATCAGAGATGTTGATCAATTATGAATAGTTTTTAAAAACAAACTTTTACATATTCAAGGTAGGCTTGATCCTTAGAGAAAAAAAAAGGTGGTTGCAAGTATAAAAAAAAAGATTAGCTCACAAAGAGTTAAGGGACAAAATCAAAGAAAAGCATTATAAATGTAAGAAGTTTAAATTCATTAATATGACAGGAGACTTAGATCAAGAGAGTTTGTCAAACAGGAGATAAGGAAATCAAAAATGTATATGAAAAAGGTTGACTGATAAGGTAAATTTCAACAGTAAGGATTTTTCTTTAAATATATTAAGAGTAAGCAAAGTGTTAAGATGGCAAAGGTCCTTAGACCAACAATAAAGAAAGGCTCATTATTCATAATTATAAGGTGGTTGGGTTACTAAATTCTACTTTTTTTCAGTTTTTACTAATGAATATTCCTCATCCTGAACAGTTACTAAAAGGAAATTAGATCAAACAAGATGATTACATTAATTCTAAGCTTTTTAAGAAAAGATTGGAAGATTTAAAGAATGATACGGCTCTCGGGCCAGATAATATTTACAAAATTATGTAGATGAGGGTAAGGTGTGGATCTGTATTTTCAGAAAGTTTCTTATAAGATCCACATGAAAGGCTTGTTAAAAAATAATATATGTATATAGGTGGTGAGGTGGGGGATAAGTTAATTCATTGGATAGAAAAATAGCTGGGCAGAAGAAAGCAGAAGGTTGTTAAAATATAAATGACGTTTTCAAAATGGAATACTATCACAAGTGGGATACCTCAAGGGGCAGTGTTCAGATCTTTGCTCTTTTGATTTACATCAATGGTATAGATAGAAGAATGGTCAACAAATTTCTTAAAATTGCTGATGATAGTAAGGTCATAGGTGTTGCCAACTATGAGGAAGATGCTGCTGCTTTACAAAAGGTTGCTTGCTTATTGAGTTGGGCAAATAAATGGCATTTAACTACAATTATTGCAAGGTAATGCATTTGGGTTATCATAATTTAAATTGTAAATATAGTTTATAATGGAAATTTGTTATGGGAGAAAAGGATCTCAATGTTCTGGTTGATTAGTTTCTTAAGCCATCCAAGCTAGTTTTAAAACAAATAGGAGTTTAGTTTTATCCACAGAAATATTGAATACAAGTTTATATAGGTTATAATTTCATTGTATAGGTCACTGGTTAAGCCTCATTTGGAGTATTTTGTTCCATCTTGGACTCCTTACCTTAGGAAGGACATTTATTGTAAAAGGTTAAGATGAAGGCTTCATACTGCAAAATGTGATAATACCCAAGATGGAAAAAAGGTAGTCATACCACTACCAGGACAGGTTAAAATCTTCGAAATTATCTTTTGAAAGGAGAAAAAATATAGGGGATCTAACTGAGGTGTTTAAGACTGTTCATGTTACGGGAATTGATAGTGCCAATGTATCATCTTTTTTCACATTTATTGGTGAGATAGGTAAGACAAGGGTGCAAAAGTATAAATTTTGACAAGTAGGAGTCATCATCTTCAGCTAAGAATTTTATTTTCCTAAGAGCAAATTAAAGGAGTTTAAGGGAAGGTTTGATAAATATTTAAATGGTAAGAGTTGGCTTTGTGTTGTTTTTTTCTTTTTACTTTTAGTGTAGTGGATAGGTTAGCCTAGATGGCCCATCGGGTCCCTCGTTGTCCTTAAATTTTGTATGTTATTATTATTATTATTAAACATTCAAATTCCTCGATGCCGTCAAATTTCGTGTTACCGCTCCCTTTCCTCGTGAGAGTCAGTGAAATTATGCAACAGTGTATTTTTGGGGTTTCATAAAACTGTGTACATTTTACGACTCAGTCTCATTGGGTCTCACTCAGTGAGAGTGAGGTAGGCACTCCAAAAATATGTCTATATGTACATCGCGATCAAATTCAAATGTAAGGCTATCATATTAATAGTATCACTATCATTAACATTACTACAAGTACCAGCACTATTGCTGTAGCATTACTACGTATATAATTTATAACTAGTTTATGCGGATTGAGCTTTGAACTTCAAGCTTAAGTTTATTGAACAATCATAATTCACATGCACATTTCACTTTAAATGTTAAATCTACTCCCTCTGAATTATATAAAAAGCGTGTTGTATTTACATTCCTTCCCTTCGATCGCCTTCCACCACTCAACTTCAAAACAACTATTCTACTTAGCAATTTTTCTTGACGTATTTCAATACCTACTGTTTACAGGGTACGAGAACAACCTCCTGTATGCTACCTCGATGATGTAGTTACACTTTCAAACGAAAAATTTTCAATTCGACAAACCCAATTTATACCTTAAAACCATTTACTTAATATTCTTAGTTAACGCTACTACTTTTTTACTTGTAAATGATTTATGTAAAATTCGTGTTCACTTGTTTATATAATTAAAGTCTCTTCTTATTTGAAATTTCCGTGCTTGGCTTGTTGTTCAAAAATAAAACAAATTATTATTTTTAAAGAGATTGTTACAAACAGTATTTCATCTTTCTATTTAAAACTGGCTTAACTGATAACTTAATAACATGCAAGGTTGTTGTAAACTTTCATTAGTTAGGAATTATAAAAAAATAGTTTTGTAAATCATGTAATCAGCTATTATAAAAATCACAGCATATATGTATAGCCTCTTTACTTAGGCCCGGCATGGCCAGGTGGTTAGGGCGCTCGAATCGCAATATGTGGGCTAAAGCGGAGAGCCTGCAAGAGCTGGCACAGGACTTGGAAAGTATGGCACACAAAGCCTACCCACCCGATCTCCTCAAGTTGTTGCTGAGGGATCAGTTTTTAGATGCCTTGGACAGTCCACAACTGAAAATACAAGTGAAGCAAGCACATCCCTCTACTATGCAGGATGCAATGGCCAGAGCTCTTGAATTTGAATCCTACGTTAAGTCTAGCACATAGATACCATTCTTTAATGTATTTAATTCGCTTTGAAATTTGTACTTCTTGCCAGTGTTGTTGACTTTCGTGTAGTTGCTGCTGACTTTCTTGCAAATGTTGGAAACTTTCTTTCTGTTTCCTTTCTTGTTCCAGTTGCCACTGCTGTAATCTCTCTTCTTGTTTCTTTTCTCGTATTCCTTGTTTCTTTTATTTTTCCTCCAAGAACTGCTGTAATGTCTCTTCTTGTTTCTTTTCTCGTTCTTCTTGTATCTTTTCTTTTCCTCCATCAACTGCAGTAATTTCTCTTCTTGTTTCTTTTCTTTTTCTTCCAACAACTGCTGTAATATCTGTTATTGTTTATTTTACTGTTCGAGCTGCCACTGTTGCAGGTTTTCTTGCAACTGCTGTTGTCTCTGTTCTCGTTTCTTTTCTTTTTCCTCCAACAACTGCTGTAATCCTTCTTCTTGTTTCTTTTCTTTTTCCTCCAACAACTGCTGTAATCTCTCTTCTTGTTTCTTTTCTCGTTCTTCTTGTTTCTTTTGCTGTTCTTGTATTGCTGCCATTAAATCTGCTAAGTTGTAGTTTGATTTCCCACTTTTCGTTTCCATCTACTTATTTTTTTTCTTTTCAGTCCCACTCTCTGACACCAATTTGTTACATATCTGCTTGTTTGTTAATTTCCAGTATAAATTATTTCCGAGGAACTTCAGTGATACAAGTCCTTTCTTAATTAAAACTAGTTTATTTTTTCTTGATATAACTTTTTAGTACACAGAATTTCCACAGTCACTTTAAACTTAATAACCTTTTATAAACACACGCTATTCACACACTTTACTTACCGTGCCTTCTGTTCGCTTGACTCAATTATCTATTTATATCTCTTCAATCTATCTGCCTATATCTATCTCTTCAATCGCGCTGTTTTTTCTCGCCAGACTTATATACTAAAAAAGAGGGCACCTCCAACAAACTAGAGTTGCCAGGAAAATTCATGATCCTTCGAGAAAATCCAGCGTGCATGGTCCCAGCGTCGCGTGACTTCCGTTGTAACAATATTTATTTGTACGATTCATAGATACAATTAATACAGTTACAGACATCAGTAGTTATACAAATAATTAATATGTACACAGGTGGGAAATAATATTATTTATATCTACTCTGTCGTCATATCCTGATGTCTCCCTGAAGCAGATAAAGTCTCTAGTAGCACTGGCTCTTGGGCGAGTCTGGGGCTTTTTATATCGAAGAAATCTTGGTAAAGATTGTATTTATAACAAATTTGACTGATGGAATTTCCAGAAGGAGATTTACTGCCATTTATAGCCATTCTATAGCATAATCTGACTAGCTCGTTTTCAGACAAACGGCAGGAGTTCATAAACTTCACAAAATGCTTGTACATTTGAAATTTTACGAGATGATCATCCACAGTTCTAGGTAACAAGTCACAGTGAGTATCATATGACACCATGAGAATGTGACGAATGCATTTCCGCCATGCGCAATAAAACTTTCGATTGTCTTATGATAAAAATCTCAAATATTAGATCCATATGAACACATACAATATGTTTTTAACAGATTGTATCGCACATCATATGAACAATGTGAGAATTTAGATAGTAACGAAGTACATCTTTGGTATAATTCATTTACGCTTTTCTGAACGGAATTTACTCTGTAATTACAGCCGATGTAATGACCAAGGTGTACTGCTGATTCGCTTAATGGAACCATCATGCCACAGAACAATATAGGTTGTTCTACATTATCATTACTAACTGATGTAGGACACCTAAATTTGCCCCCCAGTAGCACAGCGGTATGTCTGCGGACTTACAACGCTAGAATCCGGGTTTCGATACCCGTGGTGGGCAGAGCACAGATAGCCCATTGTGTAGCTTTGTGCTTAATTACAAACAAACACCTAAATTTCAGAAACTGGCATTTCGCTGGATTGAACTTAATTTTAAGGTCCTTGCCTATTTGTTCGGCAATTTCCAACATATTCAATATCCCAGTAAATCCAATATTATAAGCATCAAAACCATAGCTACTTTCATTTAATCATTAAACTGACTTAAGTATTTTCTAGGTAAAGTCATATATAACCTCAATGGTGTTCTTTATTCCCTCTGCATATCCTGTATAAGCCTTTGTGGAGTAACTATCCTCCAGATACGAGTACAGAAGGTTCAATGGCACTTTAAGTGCTCTCTCAAATATCATTGATAATGGTGTTTTACCTGTAACTCCATGTACAGCTATTTGACAACTAATACATAGCAGTGGAAGATCTCTATCTAGCATTTTCTGATGTTCATCCACAGAAATGGTTAATTAGTTATACAGTGTATAGTTGTATCTCTCCACCTTTCGGTTAGAAAATGAATGAAGAGCTGTTATCCTGGTCTTTTTTATTCAAATTATCTTATACATTTCAGCAAACAAGGATGATTTAAAGTTCTATCCCTGATCTGAGTAAAGTTTCATAGATATGCCAAATCTTGAAATATATTCATTGATAAGTTTTGCTATAGTTTTTGCTCCCTGGTTAGAAACAGCATGTTTTTCTGGCCATTTGGTGAAATAGTCCATCACAACCATAATGTACTTATACCCACAATTACTCTGTGGAAGAGGATCAAGCACATTCACAGCAACTCTTTCTCAAGTGGTGCTCCCACACTATTAGATATACAAGACTGTTTAGTATAGGGATTATTATTTAATTTATTATGTGAGTTAATATTTAATGATTCTTTAGTTTTTCATAACAAAAGAGTTAAAAGTTAATCATTTTAAAGGCAATAGTTGTGAAAAATTTAGTTAGGTAACTCTTTGAGAGTCATACATTGTATTTGCAATTGCATTGTTGTCTAGGCTTTAATAATACTGTTGACGTTACGTTACTCGAATCTTCGGTATTTTTCTCATTATCTTAACTAAGTATTATTAAATCATCATGTAGTTTAGAGAAAATTCAAGGCCTGAGTTCGGCAATGTATAAATAGTCGAACAAGCGAGTACAAGCTAAAAACTAAAAAAATAAAGTCAAGTCAAGTGCAGTTCAGTCAGAAAATTAGTTAGTGAAAGAAAACGTGAAGTTAGCCAGCGTGTGAGTAATTAGCCATAATAGGCGATATTTTAAAGTGAGTTTCACAGTTTAATAGACATAAGGAGAATAATTTGTCTTCTCAAAGGGTGTTCTAAAGTAATTTAAACCTGTCTGTGAGGACTTTGACGAAAAAGAGACAATTATTTGAAGTTCGGGATACAACTATGGTAACTCATATGATAGCATAAGTGAATTATTCTCCCATACTATTGTGATAAGAGTTGATAAAAATAGTTCGCCTTGTCAATTGGATTCTAAAGTAATTTAATCAGCCTAAGTGGATTTTTGACAAGAACAGAGAATTATTTAGAGTTTGAGATATATATCTGAGATATCCATATTGTAAAGAATTTTTGTAGATAGTTTAACTTGTTTTAAATATATTATTTTAAAACAAGTAGACTCGAATTTATTGCCAATAAGTCACAGACACCTACTGTAGAAGAATCCTTAGCCCACTCATACGTAAAACCCTGACAAGCACAATACTGCTGCAGCTACTCATGATGTTTCCTTTATGTATTTTTCACTCACAGCATAGTTCACACATTTCACACAAGTTACCTACAGATATCCAGCACCCAATACAATAGAAGCATTCTCTTCATGCTTTAGTGTATTATTAAAACTTTAGTGTCCAGTTGTTGGAAGCTTGTACAGGTGACAAAGTGCTTCAAAATGGAGAGACTGTAGAAGTACCAACTGTAGTCATTCTTTCTTTGTACTGGTATCTTCCCATTTCCAACATAACAAGTGCTCTTGTAGGTATAATGAATCCCACTGTTCCTAGTACATCTTTCTCCTTTGTCTGTATAGAGTGACTAATTGCCAGGGCAGCTTTCCTGCTCTATTCTTGATCCACTGAGTAATTGATTTCAAAATTGTATCTTTTGTCTGAGCGTCTTTCAGTTGAGTATTGGACATATATGTTCTTCATTATCATTTGTGTATATCACATCTTATATTATACTTTGTTGTACCTCAGGTTGGTCATCTTTACTATCTTGTTCTTCTTTCTATTCACAGTTTTTACATTCTTCATTAACACATGGACTTTGGGATAATGCATTAGCATTTCCATCACTTTGTCCAGGGGGATGCACAATGCTATAGTTATTCTCCTGAACTTTCTAGAACCATCCTGCTATCTGACCACCTGGATTGCAAAAAATGCTTGTTTGTTTGTAATTAAGCAC